>NC_079890.1:21043362-21127517 GCF_024868665.1 Triplophysa rosa
ATATATATATATATATATATATAAATATAAATATTATATATAATATTATATGAGATGCACCGATTACAATTTTATATATACTCTTCATGTTTGTCTAATGGTCATCCTCTTTTTGTTGTAGAGACTGCCGGAAGATTACAACAAAGGCTTGCAGGTGTCTGGACTGTCTTGGGTGAAACCTGGCTCCACCCAGCCTTTCAGCAAAGAAGACAGCCCCCTTCAGACATGAACCTTCAGTACTTGGGACTGTCCACCAGGAGGGTGCAACGGAGAGACAAGAATAAAATTCTCATGAAGTTCTATGAACTTCAACGTGCTCAGCTTTAAATCATTTTAAACTGCTTCAATAACATACAAACTTTCCCATTGTAGATCGAAAGACCCATTTGTTTCGATGCTTTGGCTTGAACATGCCAATGGCACAGAGCTTGTTCTTGTCAATACTGTTACTTGCACATGTTAATGCTTTCAGGCACAACAAACCACCTCACTTGTTTGTGTAGGTCATGCTCTCCTAAATGGTGAATTTATTTTATAGCAAATCATTTGACAACGTTAATACATATTTTCTTTCCCCACAAATTTTGTTAAGTTTCAATTTTAAATGTGCATTCTCAAACTGGGACAGGTGATTTTGGTTTTTGTGTGTAAATATTGCCTTTAATCTGGTGTAATAAAAAACCTGTGTATGTACTGTAATTGTTTTAATGTAAAATGCAAAGCAGGGCGTATATTATTCATTAAGACACTTAAGTTAATCCTTATTTGTTCAAACATGTATTTCACTTTGAATGTGTCATAATTGCTTCATCGGAAGAGTTTGATGTGTAAATAGTGGAGCAATTTGAGCAACGAATGGTCTCTAGTGATGAATCCACTCCAGTTTATTTATGTAGAAATGTACAATGTTATGATTTTTTTGTGGTTTTACAATATCCATTTTTCTTTATTTTGAGCATTTTATGCAGGACTATAAGAATTCTTTTTAATCTGTTGCAGACAAATAAATGCATAAACTAAAACTTGATTCTGTTGGGAACGTGCCATGACTGGATTCTGCAGTTAACTCGAGTCAATTGACAGTAGACTTTGTACCTAATGACATATTGATGAAGAGAAAGATGTGTTTAAAATTTGAATAAGAAAATTTGGTTACACTTTATATTAAGGTACACGAATTCATTATTAACTACTTGCTTATTAACATGCATATTGGTTGTATATTAGTATGTGCAACGCACATGTTAATGCCTTCTTCTGCATTAACTTATTCTACAGCCCTTAATCCTACCCAATACCTCACCTAAAAACTTCCTTATAAGCAGTAATTAGGAGTTTGAGGCAAAAGTCTAAAAAATAAAAATTCTATGATCTTTTACTCGCCCTCAAACCTGTATAAATTTCTTTGTTCTGCTAAACACAAAAAATATTTGTAAGAATGTCAGTAACCAAACAGATCTCATCCCCCATCGACTCCCATAGTATTTATTTTCCCTACCACGGCAGTAGATGGGGACGAGTTTGGATTGGTTACTGACAGTCTGCCAAATATCTTGCCTTGTGTTTAGCAGAACAAAGACACTTATACAGATTTTGAACAACCTGAGTGTGAGTAGCCTAAATGATGACAGAATTTTCAACATTTTTTGGTGAACTATCCCTTTAAATCGAAAATGTATTCTACTTTGAAGTCACTTAACGTGAGTGCATTATTTTGTATACAGAGTATTTTTTATCATTGCCATTTTAATGTTTAAGAGTGCATTACACCTTTTTAATTTAAACTCCGGTTTTTATTGGCTTTATCAAGTGTTGACATCCAGCAGTTCCCAAAAGATCCGCCAGAGGTGATCAAATATCAGAGGCACCGACAGCAACTTTTCTCGAATACGATAGGCCCTTTCACGTCAGTGTAAAACACCCCCTGATTGGCTGAGGTTGCGGCACGGCCATCTTGTACGTGATCGATCTAACATCAAATTTTGCGAATATAAATCTATTTCAAGGTTTACAGTGAGCATTTAAGAAACAGGACATCAGCCTTTCCCGAAACTTTGTTTTAGTACTCCATCAGGTATCCCAGTTGTTTCTGAAAACAAATTCCTCTTCGACCAATCACAGAGGACCTAACAAATATGCAAATATGTGCTTTATCGTCATCTACGTCAGCAGCACTGGAACCGCTGAGGTCGCCCAGCAGCGATATTAACTACGCCAAAAACTTCGCTATTTTATTCCTCCATAAATGTTCGCGGTCTGTCGCGGGATTTGGCTTCATTTGGGTAAGTTCGTTTATTTATTTCTTCTCTAGGTCTAAAGAGAGCGTAGATGGTATTAGAGTGCGACAGTGCTGAAACTCAGGTGGCTGTCAGTCCTGATGAGAGGGGGAGAGAGAGAGTGACAGAGAGAGAGGCAGAGAGGGAGAGCGTGACGTTCAGCTGCCTGAAGGGAATCCCAGTCTGGATGAAACACGGTGTGATCACAACACCTGAATTCGGGTTCTCTGTCACGATATGAGCTCCACGTGAAAGACACGGACATGGACACCGCTGGGTTTCCGACAGGAGGTGGTTCTGAACTAACAGCGACCGAATACACTTCAGAAAGTGGACCACATCGCTGCCTCGTTTCGATGATGATGAACGCCACGGGACAATAAAAGGGTTTTGTTTCAAGCGATGGTCATGTTTCTTCGATGTTTTGAGAAAACATGAAGAGAACGCGAGCGTGTGCTATTTAAAGTTGGAAGTGCCGTTTATAAAAAGAGATTGACCCGCCGAAACACGTGTAACGTTACCAGGTGATGTTTTGGACGATTTCATCGATGCTGGATTGTAGTTTGGTTTTTTAAACACACCCGTGTGTAATCTGTGAAGGACGATGACAGGTGAGATTATAAACTTTATTTGTGGTTTGTGATCATTGGTACCTTTCAACAAGTGATGGAAACGGAGTGATATGCTGTGATGTAAGTTACCGTGGTAAATTATTTAAAATGGTGTCCCAAACTATATAGTATAATATGGCACTTTAAAGATTGGTTTAAAGTTGTACTTGTTGTACTTTTGTTAGTGGAAGCTGCAGGCCTCAGTTAGGAATCCGACGTTGTTTTTGTTATTCTGTGACACCTGTAGGTAAACCAGACCCTTCATGTTGATAACGGCTAACAACAGGGTCATCACAATGTCATCACAATTCTGATTTACTTTCCTGAGGAATCCAGCAGGTCGTCTTCCAAAACACCCCTATGTTTTACCGGGCTTCTATTAGTTTAGCTTTGAAACGGAGAGTACCTAACTCTACCCTATCTCCTGTGTACAATACAAAATTCACGAATACTCTACTTGTCAATTAAGGCTTTCGTGAAGTAGCACAAATTAATGATGTAAACTCACTCAAGTCTATAGATGGTTTCAAAGCAACAACATAAACAACTTTTAATGTGCATGTGCGCTTTTGTGGCCCGAACTTAACTTCCGATACACATTCCGCAAAAAATAGAGTCCCTATAGATATAGCGAAATAAATAACAAGTAAATTACATTAGCTAGCAAGTCAAAGTATGTCAAACCAGTATTATTTTGGGTTACCAGTAGAAGAACCGTTACTTGGCTAAACTTAAAAATGAGAGTTACACAACCCATTCAACAAATTGTTTATTTTAAAATGTTATATAAATTAAAATTCAACAAATTGTTTATTTAATACAATTATTATACAATAAAATATTAATATAAATTAATATTATAAATTAAATTAAATATAAGTAGTTAAATTATTGGCCACTAGCCAGATCGATCAACAAACACAGACAGGAAGTTAACTTCGGGCCAGGCGTGTGCGTCCAATGAAACCGTCGATTGGGTAAGATGCAAGTTTTAGAAGCAGTTACATAAACAGATTTATTTAGTAAATCTGGTTCTAAACAGTTATGTAGTTTAATAAAGTTACATTTTCGGGTTTGGGTTTCATTCTGTATACATTTATTGCCATTTAGAGGTAAACATGGTACTCCATACTTCATTATAGTTCTCGATCTTATAATTGCTTAGTTGGGCAAAACAACCGTTTTATCAATCAGGGCATTTATTAAAATTAGAAACCCAGCAATCTTGTGAGTTCTTTTACACTGCAGAAACACAGTCAAAGTGAAAGGACATCGTGAACCTGCTTGTGTGTCGCTTACTCTATGCACTGCAGCTAATGTATGTTGTGTGGCTGATGTCACTTTAAATGAGAAATATTAAACACCCAGTGGTCTACGTTTGGCTTGAATGTATTTTATTATATAGGTCAACAGGTGGGGGATGCAAGGTAAACAAAGATTGGACAAGAATCAACTGCCGCAAACAGGAAGTGTTTGAATTCACAGAAAGACGCTCTTCGACAATATCTCTAATCATACAACATCTCCATCTGAGTGCCATTGAACTTAATGAACTGTCACAATTGACATCATCAGGAAGCAAAACGTCATTCAGTGAGTCAGTGGAAAAGACACTTACTTACGTTTTCCTTTCCTCATTACACGGCTCGTTGGAATGCTTGATTCTGATTGGCCAGTCACGACATTTCCAAGTTTGTTATTCCCAGATAATAACCTCTCAAAACTAATAACAAAGTAACCCGTATGCAGCAAATGATTTTGACAGGTTTTTTTTGTCAAATTAAATATAAATATGTCTTTTAATAACATATATAACATTATATTTACAACTGATTAAAATCGTGACATTTGAACGTCGTTTCTTACCTTAAAACCAAAAGTAAACGGCTTTTCCTCACGAAAGATCTGCATTTGGTAAAAATTAGCTAATAAAATATTTTAAATTCACATTTCATGTCTATTTTTTTCCTCATGTGGCAAGTAGCGGTGTAATAAGCGGGATAATATACAAGCAGCTGGCTGTTTTGGGGGAAAAAGCCCCTTCAGTGCGATACAATACTGATCACACTGTCGAGGCTTATTTCTGCGATAACAACCGGCTGCCTGTACATTTTCCCTTACTTAAAAAATCAGCTCTGTGCATTGAGTCATGATGAGATGGCAGATAATGGAAACACTTTTTCATGACAGATTAGGTGAAAATCCTGTCCAGCCAATTTTACATCCATCTGTTCTGTACATTGGCTAAGAACTGCTGGTTTTGGAGGTTTTAGCAGTTGTTACATAAGAAATACATTTTACAAATGATCTGTGACTTGTTAGACACGGGCAAGCTGTTGTTTTCTTTTTACGTCTTTTTTCAAGGAGTGGCTCTTTGTTATTTCACTATTGTAGGAGGTTCATTATTTGTCCACTGTATTTCACTGATTACGCTGGTCCACCTTTATGTTTAAACGTCTGCTAAAAATAGACAAATCTTTGTCAGACAATGAATGAGGATTACGCTCGCTGGAAGTCTGACGTTGTGGAGTCAAATTATAGTGCAGGACTTTAATATTGGGATTGGTAGTTCAGTTTGGATTGAGTGCAGATCACTATAGTTCTCCTTAAAAAGAAAACGTGTACTTATGCTCATGCAATTTTCTAGAGCAGGGTTTTTTCTAGAGTGTGGGTCAGGATCCCCTTGTGTGTCCCATGATAGAATTAAATAGTCAATCAATGCCTTTTAGCTGTTTTCATAAAAATTATGAGTCCATTCCAAATTTTAATTCAATCAGCATTTCTAGATGTATTGTGTCTATTTCAGTCCAGTGTCTGTTGAATTTGAACAAAATCAAACCTCAGTAGTGACAAAGTCATCCAACAGCAATGTGAAAGACTGACAGCATAACAAGACACATGGAAACTGTGGTAAAATCGAGGTTATCACATTTTTCTTCCCAATTAATACATGTACAAATATTACTGTTGTATTGCGTAAAAGTGAATATGAACTTGTTTTCTTTGCAGTATTTGAGGTTTGAAAAAATACAGAGCATCTTTTCTGTTATCTTGATCTGTTTCTCCAGTTTTCATTTTCTGCAAATAAATGCAAATAGAAAAAATATTTTTGTTAGAAATTTGGGAGAAATATTGTTAGTAAGTCACAGAATGAAACAAAATAATAATTTTACCTAAGCACATACCTATAAATGGTAAATCCAGAAAAATGAAAAATGGTATTTGAAATTGTCTTTTTCCGTGGCTGTATATGTCCAGGTATGACGTTGAATTAAACGGTTTGGTAACCTCTGGTTTACAGGATAGGTCGTTTATATAAAACTGTTCAGTTAAATTTGAACTGTGGAATTAAAGAGAGAAACAGAATAAACTCTCGATACTCAATCAAAGTACAAAAGGAAAACGAGTAAACAGAATCTTCCTTCTGTTCCACTTTAATCTGAAAGACGTTGAATCTTCACTCACCACCTGTTGTGTTGGTTAAAGCATGCCTGTGTGGTGGGAAAAGGAATGACTAAAAAAAGAGGTAACCTGATAGCGCTGGTCCAGGATCAGCTTCACTTACCAAGAAATACCCTTGGTCATATTCAGATACAGCACAGAAACTGTTCTCGGATCTCTGGCAGCAACCTCTACCTGCTCTTCAGATGAGTCATAATTCAACATATATGACTTAGCTTCTGTCACAGGCCAATTTCACAACGGAAACGTGTTGACGTTTGCACTTCAAGACCAGAAGCATTGTCACTCAGCTGCGCCTCATCTTGTTATACAGTTTTGCTGGCATGGGAAACCGTTGTGAAATACATTTGTGAATCATACAGTATTATTGATTAGCGGCCCTTTTATTATTCAGAGATGTTAGGCCGAAATTGAAATGTTTAGCGTAGACACGTTTTTAAGATAGAATCCCTGAAAGGTTTTAGACATTGCGTGTTGTCGGTTTCTATGTATGTGTTGGGGGAGGGTCACGATATTTTCAGAAGTAGGAAGTTGCACGTGTTTTTGTTCGTACAGATATGGCCTGAGATGCTGGGGCTCTTATCAGTGGTTCTTTCAGCTGTGGGCCTATGCAGTCACTGCAGTACACCTATAGCCTGATATTTCACCAAAGAAGCAGAATTCTGTGGAACAGTTTTAAATGCGTTTACATTTGTACAGAAATTTTGCTCATATTGAACATTTAACCATTAACCGATAGTAAACATTTTGACCGATTAATACTATCAGTTAAACGATTTAAAAGGTACATTTATTTTATTTATAAGTTAAATAATATTAATAATATTTTTTAAATAATAATAATTTAATAATGCGTTTTTAAATAACTATTAAATCATACATGTTTTTTAGTTTTCTGAATGGTGAAAAAGAAAATGCTATACATGTGTTAACTCACGGAGCCTGCAGATGCTTGCGACCCAGGCCCGGCTCCAGATATGAGATGAAAGGTGGGCCAAGTGATTTTCCAGGTGGGCTGAGGGGGGGTAACTATATATATATATATTTTTTGCCCAAACTATTTACGTTAAACGAACTGTTTACAAAAGAATTGAATTTGAATTATTCCTTCGTCTCGTATTAATATTGCATAACATTTTTATTTTTACATTCTTATGTATATATTTACTTTTTTTAACATTTACATTAATTTTACATTTTACAATTTAGTAACTTAAGATTTGATGAAAACATAAAAAGAGCTATTCATATCACTATAATATTCACAGCATTAACTTTCTGCTCCTTTTAGAGAATTCTGTCACAAACTCATCCATGTCCAGTCCATGTTATTGCTTTTTCATGAGCAAAAAGTACCAAAAAAAGTTTTTTTCCTCATAAAGTGGTGGAATGGTGTCAGAACCATCACCCGTCGGGTGAACCGCTAATATTTGATGTAACGGGTGGAATAATTAGGCTATTCATGTGTCATTTGCGGGGTGGGGTTCGGGAAATAATACTCGCAGGGGAACGTGGATCCAGTAGCCAAGACTATTTCGACTCACCTCAGCCGATGCGAAGCTGCTTTTACACGGGCCTGTGCTTATTTGTGTTCAAGCTCTGCCTGAAGAGCTGATTTGTAATTGCAGTGTTGAGCATTGTAGCCAATCGCGTGCAACTGATGGACAGCTATGACTCATTCTTTCATTTAAATAAATGTTTTAGCTCATCATGCTCCTGCTTTTCTGCATTAAGCTTTATTTAGCCTTGATGGCAGCTAGCGGCTTTGGTATAATTTTACATGAAAAAAGGTAAAGGAAACTTGTTAATATCACTTATTACACGGCTCATTTGAATGCTTGATTCTGATTGGCCAGTCGCGACATTCCAAGGGTTGTTATTTTCAAATAACAACCACTCAAAACTAATAACACCCTGTAACCCGGATGCTGCAAATCATTTTGAGAGGGGCAGTTTAATATTACACAAAAATGTATTATAAATATGTCTTTTAATAACATATATGACATTATATTTATAAATGATTAAACCAATTTGCCTGTTCGTGACATTTCAACGTCGATTCTTACTTTAAAACCAAAACTAAACGGCTTTTCCTCCTGGAAGGTCTGCATTCGGTAAAAATGAGCTAATAAAATATTTCAAATTCACATTTTATGTCCAGTTTTTTTCTCATGTGGCAAGTAGCCGTGTAATAAGCGGGATAATATACAGGCAGCTAGATGTTATCGCAGAAATAAGCCCCTGATCACACTGTCGGGGTTTATTTCTGCGATAACAACCGGCTGCCTGTACATTATCCCTTACATGAACAATATTGGCTATTTTTAACAAATTTTGCATGAATCAATTTCATTTCATAAATCACTAATCAAATAGCCTATAGAATAGCTACTATTAGCTAACAATAAAAAAAATGTGGATTCACTCTGGTTGTCTCTCCCGAAACTCTGCCATGTTGAAAATGCATTACCCAGGAATTCCTAATATTCTGTTACTTGTTGCGTGAGAAAATAAATGGTTTTGTCTACATCATGTAGATGTAATGTGGGTGCGGTGCGGTTCGGTTCGGGTCGCGGCATTTTTGTCAAACGGGTAGGGTCGTGTACGGAATTGAATTAGTGCTGCTGTCCGATGTAGGGTCGGGTGTTCTTTTAATTACTGCGGGTGCCGGTTTATCAAACAGTACCCGTGCAGAACTCTGAAACAGAGACTTGCCAAGTCCGTTCACTGCGATGGAACAGTTTTATCACAGCAACGGCGGTTCACGGAACCCTCTCTCTCAACGGCTCCGGGTGGAGGCAGGGTGGCAAAACTTCTGATAAGGTGGGCATAGCCCACCCTGGCTCCCCCATGAAGCCGGGCCTGGTGCGACTAGGTGTAAATGCCCTCCGAAACGTTTTTGAGACAGATTAAAATCCGATCACGCAAACCACTTGACGAAACTGGACAAGTGTAATTCATCTGATTGTTGAGGCCACATTTGTCAGGGCTTTACTCCTTCTAACAGAGTGCACTGGCAGCCTTGCTCAAGCTCGTTGTTTTAAATGTAGACGCGTGACAATCGCACTCACAACGCGCTGTGACATTCTCTGTCTTCCCGGCGTGTCTACACCGCAGCGAAATGAAGCTCAGGAAAGCACAGATAATAGGAGAGCTACTGCAAGGGAATCTCATGATGCTTAGCATAGTCAGCCTCCTGTGCACTTTGGAAAGGAGGAGAAAACGGCGCGACCCGTGGTTTCCCTGCTTTCTTTTAGACGTAATGTAAAAATACAAATGTGAAATATTTCGGTGCCACTTAAATGCTGACTGAGCCGTCAGTTGAGACATTTGCCCTCATTCACGTGAACGAAAGTTGGAAACCTCAGAAAATACAAATCCAACACATCTTATACAATTGTTAAACGGATCGCGAATGATCTGTGATCCGCACGGATCGTGGGCACCCCACGGATCGGAACGTGCATGACCCGTGGATTCATCATAGTAAAAGACAGTTTTAACGCGTGCTCTCATCTCCCTCCATCCATCTCGGCGAGTTCAGCATTCATCACCGGGCGCAGTCTTTAACTTCAACCGCCGCATGAGGCAAGTTTTAAAGTGAAACTAACGTTAATTCGAAACGCATATGACGCGTCTGATTTTAAACGTGCACAACAGTTTTATTGTGATCGCTTGAATTACAATGAAGTGCATGCCGTGGAACTCGTTCTCAACACTGTAACGCTCCGAACACACGGGGCGTCAGCGTTAACGCTTGACGGAGGGCGTGTCTGAAGCGTGGCCGATGCGATCGTCATAATGACAACAGCCAGTTAAATTGTTCTCCAGTCTTGCATGAACGCAATTGGCTAGTGCCTGCACTAGGTTATTTGCATAAGGTGATCTGATTGGCTGACGCCTGCGTTGGCGCTTGAAAAGTTGAGGAATGTTCAACTTCTTGCCGCAAGCAACGCCAGTGAAGCGACGCTGACGAACCCACAATTCAGTTCGGTAACGCATGACGTCACCCATTCAAATGAGAAGCGTTGACGCTGATGCTCCGTGTGAACCCAGCGTAATGCATTTGACAAGAAAGACAATCGAGACACAGCAGTGAAAGTGGTAAAACCTTTTAGCATCTGTCAGTCTGATCTCTAGACATGCAGTCTGTCAAGCTTTTTACTCTGACTGCATGTAATTACACTTATTAATTATACATACTGTCTGTTTTTAAAATAATGCACATATAATATCTCTGTAAATGGACTTAATCTGTTGATATATTCAACGCATTTTCTGCCCATATTTAAAGGCGGGGTAACCGATTTCCGAATTACGCTTTAGACAACTGAGTCGGGCTGAGTACCAAAACAACCTTGCAGCCAATCAGCAGAAAAGTGCATAGTGCACAGGACGGACATTAGCCGAGCCGAGCGCTGACGAAAGATGGGGGTAGGGGTGTGTTTGTTTTGGTGATTTGAACATCAACAGCGGCTAAGAGAAATCGGACACCCCGCCTTTAATACAACTATGGCGAGCATTTAGTTGTAGCTGGAGGGTACAGTAAACACTACTAGCAATGTTAGTGTACATGCTCATTTCACATTCACTTTAATTGTGAAATTTTATTACTTCATAAATATTTTTAATTGAACATTTTGTTCTTTAATGTCATCCACTGGTGTTTTGTGGCTCTTTTTTAAAAGTATCGATTTAGGCAACGGTACCATTTTAAAAGTATCGATGTGGCACCAGTATCGGAAAAAACCCAAAAGATACCCAACCCTAACGTTGCAGTCACCCAGCCGGCAGCTCCGGACTCTCCCCTTCTCACACACATAGGCCTACACTGGTGGGCTCGTGATCTACTCATCTTTTCACATGAGATATAACAACTAGAAAAAAATCTAAATTGGCTAGTCGCACATGTGCGAGTACTTGTAAAAAAAAACGCTCGCGCTGTCTCAAAAACTGGTCGCAAAATGCCATTTAGTCGCAGTCTGGAGCCCTGGTTAGTATTATTGAATTAATCTTACGATCGTCAGACTGCTGAAGATGAATAAAAACAGTTTTTCCCACATTATCTGATGTGACAGTGTACCTTAATTACAATGTACATGCCAAAATGCTTCCTGGCTTGAGGCAGGTGCATTTGAAAAACAGTTGTCGGGAGGTGCCCTGTAATTTTGAGGCCTGGTGACAGACACAGCTACGCCTGCATATAAGATTGAAAATCTCCACATAGAACGTCGGCTGCAGATATGAGATAAGACTCCTATTTTGAGCTGTTGCTTTCTTTGAATGTTACCACCCAGATGACTGACCTTTACTCCATGTTCCACTACTATGCTTTAAAGTGAAAGTTCACCCAAAAATTTGAATTCTGTCATCATTTACTCACCCTCTTGTCTTTTCAAACCTGTATGACTTTCTTTCTTCCACAGAACGTAAAAGAAGATATTTTGAAGAATGTTGTTAACTGGCCCCGATTAACTTGCATTGGTTGTGTCCATACAGTAGAAGGGAATGGGGGCCAGTTACCAATTTTCTTCAAAATATCTTGTATCTGTTCTGCTGAAAAAAGACATAATGGTCATAAAGGTTTGAAATGACAAGAGGGTGAATAAATGATGACAAAAAATATTTTTTTTGTGAACTATCACTTTAAGGATTTTTTCATTCTTAATTTCCATAGATATTTTTAAAAAGATTAATAATTTTTGTAATTTTAACATGTAAAATTTGCCATACCCCAGCAGAAATGTTTAACATGTTTAAAAAAACAACACCAAGTAGAAAACCATAGTCTTCTCGTCCCCAAACGGCACTTTCAGTTTTGACGGCTTTGATTATTATAATGGGAGTGATATAGTTTTGGCGCTTCCACTGTTAACAGGGTGGTGCTGTAGGTTGTTTACAGTTGCTAAGCAACATTGCCATTTGGTACAATAATTTAGACTTCACGGCATGCTTATTTAATAATATATAAAATAACGTTGCTTTAAAATGACTTGTACCATGATTTACCTCCCATCCCCAGGCTATAGAGTCGGACTCGTGACCAGAAGGTTGCCGGTTCGATTCTCAGGGCCGGCGGGTAACAACTGAGGTGCCCTTGAGCAAGTCACCTTACCCCTACTTGCTCCCCGGGCGCTGCAGTGATAGCTGCCCACTGCTCCGGGGGTACGTGTGTTCACCACTTGCTGTGCGTGTGTTCACTACTCTCTGGATGGGTTAAATGCAGAGGTCACATTTCGTTGCCTTGTACTTGTACATGTGCAATGACAATAAAGTTGAATCTAATAATACACCCTAATGCTGATTTAATAAAAAGACAATTTAAGTGTCCCTGTGCTATCTAACGCCTGAATATAATCTTCAGTATGTCGGCTTGTTAGCCTAATTATAGATTTAAGTGATTTTGAAAACGAGAAAAGATTGAAACCAGATTGGTATTGTAGCAATCAACCATATCTGCATTTCTGTGCATTGCCGTTTTGTTTATCTAAGTGTGCGTGTGTGTTTGCTGTGAGTCATCATCATCGTGACTGACCTCCTCCACAGCCGGCGTTGGTCTGCGGTCAGAACAGCCTGTTTCTCTCTCACCCTCTCTGTCTGGTTGTGTGCATGTATGCGTGAAATGGAATGAGCTGTCTGCACGTCCCACACAGCAGTCGCTCCTGTCGTTCTCCCAGCCAGGGCTTCCCAAAGAATTACACCGGTCTCATCCTGAAGTCCGAGGCGAGTGTGAAGCACCTGGCTCTTGTCTGCAGCTGAAAGTTCTTCAGCTGCTGTGTCTGTTGTAATGCCTGTTTCTGAGCTTCACTTATGCTGCCAAATGCTCCCCAGACGTTCATTCCCCTTTCACCTCTCTCAGTCCTCAGTGTGGAAGGGTTTATTGCCAGACTTAAGGAGATGAGCAAGCTAGAAAAGCACAAATATAGCATTGTCTTTTGTTAACGAATGATACAACATGGAGTTTGCTGTTGAATTATAGGACTTGGGAGGTTCTCCTTTTTTGCAGTTTTTCATTACAGCAAGTCAAGTCTAAATTTCCTTTGAGCAACTCAAATTCTTTTGATGTTGGATTTTCAAGTTGAAATTTTACGTAAAAATCTGAGGTGCAGGATGTCACATGAACATGGTAGCTCACAGAAATATGAACAGCTAATTATAAACTTTAAATTTTAAGCAAACTCATGGCATTGCATAAAAAGTTCCTATATGGGGTGTTAAAATATACATGGCAAATGTTTCCAGAGACAAGTCTCGAGAAGCAGCATATGATTTGTGAAAATAGATTGTAGCATTGGCATTTTTGTTAATTTATGTCATCTTGTAGCAACAGAACAAAAACTTGGTAAATATTACAAAGAAAGATGGGATATATTTAGATTTTTTGATGTAGGACTGTAACGACACATTGTGCTGCTATAGTTATACATGTACAAGAAATGTATTGTATAGCTATGTATGTTCTATTTGAACAATTTGACATCTGTTTAATCATGTTGGTTGAGCATGACGTGTCAACAACATATATTCAGTATATACTGTATATGTTTGTTCTTTTACTGCTTTAGCTTTAAGAAGTTCTTTTGTGGTTTAGCTTTCTTAATTCCTTTCTTAATTTGAATGGTATTGTATCTGTACATGGATTCAAGTTCATGCCGATACCAGAATTTAATTTGGTATCGGAGGCATTTGCGATACTAGTATCGGTATCGGAACAACCCTAGTTTTTTTAGTGATAAAACTATTCAATTTATTTCTATTTCAATCAATTTACATACAGAAGGTTCAAGTTGCGAATTTAATGATTTCTGAACTAAAGTGTCTTTACCGGTAGACTACTTCAGACGGCAGCGGGCGGTCTGACAGTAGCCTCGCTGCTCCAGACATCCTTTGACATCATACAGTGGTCGCGTGCACACAGTTCCCCGTACTAAACAATTTGTCAAAATATGTTCCGTGCATCCCGGCCACGAGTGCACCTTGAGAGAACAGCCAGCTTTTGTGGGCGGAGTTTGGAGGAGAGATGTAAACTGAAATGGTTGTCAGTCAGCGTCAGTCAGACTTGCATTAGAATGCACATTACATTCTTTCAGCAGTGAGGTCTAATATAGGCTATTCAATTTTTTATTTTAGTTTACTTTACTTGTTTTACTCAATTTTATTAAGTTAAATTGTGCAAAAAGCACATTTTGACCATTCATTTTATGCAATAGTGTACAAATAAATACAAGAAATGCAAAAAAACACATTCGGTGTTTGGCCTTCGGCCAAGTGTTTATTTTTATTCGGCTTCGGCCAATAATTTTCCTTTTGGTGCATCCGTAGATACTATTGTATCATGAACCTAGTATCATGTACTCTTTTGAACCATGAGCTGAGTGTTACACCCCAAATCTAAAGTGAACCTAAACCACCCAATTAGGGTTTTTCGGTTTACTTGAGAACTACAGCCAGATTTGTTGAAGTGGGGTTTGACACTCTCTGATTTAAAAAGAAATTTAGTCTGTTTCAGCATTGGTGGAATTTTAAGATTGTACTATGTCCTGAAAAACAGTCTGTGTTGTTTGTTAAAAAGAAAAAATACTTAAAAGTGTTTATACCTAAAAACTTGAAAGCCAAGTCTGAATACGTCAAATGACTTTAATCAGGTAAGATCAGATAAAAGTGATGTAATGATGTGGTATCAGTGAACCCATGTTTTCAGCTTTGAATGTGTTTTTGCTTAGTAGCGCAGTAGGCTTGTTGCGATAGTCAGTGTCACCGGTGATGCACGGTGTCCACCCACCAACCAATTACATCACTTGTGCACCGCGGCACCGCCACCCCACCGTCATTTTGAACTTTTATAGTTATAAGTCACTTACTGTAGTTTAGTTAAAGACCACACTACAGTTGCGGGTCTGAACGCGGCTGCTGCATTCAGCGTAAGCGGAACAAGTGTCTCAGCAAAGATCAGCAGCAGGAGTTAGATTTTATTCATCATGTGAGGAGAGTGAAGTGCTGAAAAAAAAAGAGTCAGAATGCATGAAACAGCGTTAAATCCCCCTTTAAGAAAGATATTGAACCCACCATTAATTTAAGCAATTGCCTTTCCCGAATTGCTGCTAATTCAAAACTGAAATTAAAATGCGTCATGCACACAGCCGCATCTTTGACCACCCCACAGCAAATCCCCCACCCCCGGTGTCACCCGTGTTTTTACATGTCTAACCGGTGGGAAAACTTCATCACCGCCACATCCCTATATCACAGAATGTTATTGTAATAATTTTGATTCCCATAATCAGTGATTGTGTATATAAAGTTGTTTAATATTGTTTCTGTTTTTTTCTAGAGTACAGTCCTTCTTGGTGATGGATACAGAGTCAGTCTGACTCTTATCGGCTTCCTATTGCACTCAGCAGTCCTGTCATAGGGGCCGCTGAGGTGCAGACACTTCATGTATTAAACTCATACTATGACCGAGCCAATCATGGACTTTTTTGATGACCCTGCTATATTTGGGGAAGGGCTTGACAGCCTAGTCCAGGATGATCCAGAATTTCCCCCTGGGACTGTGTCCTTGGAAGATGAGCTTCACTTGGGCCCTAGCTTTGAGGAAGCAGGGTCGACTTCTGCCCTCCAACACGGAATACCCTACAGTCATCCTATGGGGAATTTTGACACCATGAAGGAACAAACTTCAATACCCCAATCCTTTTCTGGTCCAGAAGGAGGTAACAGTGACGGAAGAGCATTTCTGCCACAGCAGCAACAATTTCAAGGACACAACATGAACCAAGTACCCCAGACAAATGGACTGTTTCTGAACAACAGCCCCATGTGGGGAAACCATGATCAAAAAATAATTAACTATCATCAGCACCATCAGCAACATCAACATCCGCAACTTAAACAGTTTCAGCAGCAGCAGTTTCAGCAGCACCAAGGTCAGCATCAGCAATATGGTCAGCAGCATCTTCAACAGAGACAGCATGGTCTCGATCAACACCCAATGTCAAACCAGCAGCAGATCCCCCACCAACAAATTGCCTGTCAGGGTTTGCACCACCTTGGGAAGACGTATCAAGAACATGCTGGATTTTACTATCAGGGCAACGTCTCTCAAATCCATTCCCAGCAAGGTCACCATAACTTGCCTTACAGGGAGGGCAGTTCCTTTCACCATGCAGTCGCCCAGAGTAGTCATTCGCAGTCCAAACCGTTTCTAGAGGCCTCGATGATGCCTGTGTCATCCCAACAGCACAGCGGGTTTCCGATGGCCCAAGGGGTCCAGAGTTTCACTGCAAGTCCAAGGTTGGATGACAATGGACTCGGCTTTCCCGTGCAATCCTCCCCAGCAACCCATTCTTTCTCATCTGGCTCGGTGAGCCATGCCTCGTCTTATCCCACTGCTCATTACTCTCTTGCCTGCCAGCCTCCCTCTGTAGTAACTCAGTCATACTCCTCTGCTCCGGTCTCTTTGACAACTTCTTCAACTGCCATCCCATCATCAGCTCCAAACTTGTTGGATTCTGGTTGTTCTTTCCTGTCTTCTGGAATGGAACATCAGCAGCAAGTCCAGTTAGCTGGCAGTACATCACAACAGTGCCTTTTCCGTGGCATGCAGAGCTCCAAATCGAACCGGGATCCCTTCATCTCCGCTGAGTTGTTTTCAGAAGGTCCGAACTCGTTCTCTGCTGACCATTCGTTCCCTTTGACGGGGAGGAAGAACTGTAATGTGGCAGTACCATCATCTACGAGGCAGAGTGGAAGCAACAGTAATGGGTTTCAGGTGGAGGAGGCTTTACTTGGAGAACAACATGGTGGGAGGCTCGAGGACTTGGGTGAAGCACCTGACCTTTTGGAGGATGAGTTGTTGCCCCATCTGGAGGCACTAGATCAGGAAGAGACCTCCAATCACTCTTGGGTAAATGCAGGATTAGGAGATGAACAACAAGAGGAAGACAGAGTTGAAGTGAAGGGGGAGGTGGATGGACATGATGTGCCAATAGGTCACAATTCACAGGTGAGAAAAAATCTTTTACACATGTGATTGAAAATGTCTATTAGCTTTTGAGACAGCTTTTGAGGTTTGGTGAAAGCACTTTTCAGAGATGTTGGAGTGCTCAAAGACTATAGCTCTGAGCTCTAAGGTAAGGTCTGATTGAGCCGTTTTGAGAGGAAATGAGGTCTGATTGAGCATTTTTGAGAGGAAATGGATGATTTAGAAGGTTTTGAGGTTGTTGCTGTTTTTAAAGGGATACTCCACCCAAAAATGAAAATTCTGTCATGAAGTAGTTCCAAACCTGTGTAAATTTCTTTGTTCTGTCGAGAACAAAGATATTTAGAAGAATGTTAGCAACTGAGATTTCTGGGGTAGTCAAAAAATGGTAGTCAAAGGTGCCCCAGAACTGTTTGTTTTTCTACATTTTTCAAAATATCTTATGTGTTTTAAAAGAATTAAAAAAATGTACTGTATATACAATTTTTTTTCTACTATGGTAGTCAATGGTGATCATACTCTCAGTTGCTAACATTCAACCAAATATCTTTTCGTGTTTAACAGCTTTATACAGGTTTCAACTTGAGGATGAGTAAATAATGACAGAAATTCATTTTTGGGTGAACTTTTAAAATGATAGTGATGAATGAAAATTATGCTTTTAGATATAGGTGTATCAATCTGTTCAGTACATTGTAAAAATATCACTTATTTTAACTTAACTGAAGTTCAAAATAACATTTTAATAAATCAAATTGGCTTTACAAACCACTTGAATTTGATTAAACTAACATAAAATATCTAGCTATATTTAATCTATCTTATAAAAGTTGAAATTGGTTAAACTAGATTTTTTGTGTCAGTTTAACATAATTTATATTCAAGTGACTTTTAAATATTTTTTACAGTGTAGCTTGTACTGTCTTAAGCTGTCACATCTGATTTCCACAAAATCTATTCCTATCTATGAGGGTTTTTTTACATTTCCAGACTTTCCTTTGGAAAGATGCATTTTCAAACATAATTTCAAAACATTTCTATTACCATTCCTGAGCCTGTGACCCTTGCGCTGCTACACAATGCTCTACCAGTTGAGCTATGGGAACATTTCAGCCTATTCTTCCCCTCATTTGAATAAAAAATTAAATATGGTGTCTACTCACTAAGCTCCTGACTAGATGAGAGCTAAATGATCACTGGCCAATCAGACATGAGGCTATTTTGTAAAGTTGAACTGTTCTAGAAAAGAATGGACAATACAGACAGAGGAAAGATGGATAGAATACAGGCTCCATATACATTCTGATTATTCACTTCTATCCCTCCTCCTGAGGGGCTGCAGGCAGGCAGGTAACAGCCGAATAAGAGTGGCAATGGTGTGTTCAGGACTTACTGAGGCTAAGCTTACTTAAGGCTATAACAAGATATGGGTCAGGCCAACCGTAGGTTAGCGGGAGGTGCGCTCTGGCTTGTTAGAGTGGGTCTGGTTTTTGGTTTTAAGTGTGTGTTGATGGGAGATTTGTGTGTGAGGGCAGGCAAATAGGGAGATGTTGATAATGAGGCATCCTGAGGGAAATGAAGTGAAAGAGGGAGAGGAAAGAGAGCAGGAGTGCTGTCTAGTCACTGATCACAAGCAGCAGGCAGTATTTTCATTGTCAACTCACTCGCTCACTCACTCGCTCGCTCACTCGCTCGCTCGCTCGCTCACTCACTCGCTCACTGTCTCTCGCTCTCTCTCTCTCTCTCTGTCTCTCTCTCTCTCTCTGTCTCTCTCTCTGTCTCTCGCTCTCTATCATTCTCTGTCTCTCTCTGATTCTCTCTCGCTCTCGCTCTCAATTTCAATTTTTTTCTTCTCGCTCTCTCTCTCTGTCTCTGTCTCTGTCTCTGTCTCTCTCTCTCTCTCTCTCGTTCTCTGTCTCTCTCTCTCGCTCTCTCTCGTTCTCTGTCTCTCTCTCTCTCTCTCTCTCTCTCTCTCTCTCTCTCTCTCGCTCTCTCTCTCTCTCTCTCTCTCTCTCTCTCTCTCTCTCTCTCTCTCTCTCTCTCTCTCGTTCTCTCTCTCTCTCTCTCGTTCTCTGTCTCTCTCTCTCTCTGGAGCATCAGTCTTTCCCCTCAGCTCATTGCTGCTGACACAGGGAGTTGAGGCTCAGTGATTCAGCTGCCACACACACGCACACACACACGCACACGCACACGCACGCACGCACGCACGCACACACACACACACGCAGTGAACTCTTTCCACTCGTTCTGATGGGCACACAAAGTGTTTTTGCCATCAGACATGCATGTACAAATACACCTACCCAAATACTGATTATGATTGGCCAGCCATATTGTTTTGCTATGAGGAGAAACAAACAACAAGAGTCACCTCACTATTCGTCAGTAGATGGGTTAAATTATAGTTTGTGTTCATTTTTTATTCTGCTGTTTAATATAGCACATCTAAATATAGACAGACGCTGTGTAGGTGCTGATTGGCAATTCGAGAGATGGATTGTTATGTCCTCCTTTAGTCAATCTGTCTGTCCTCACATATCCTTAATTCAAGCCGAGCCAGGATGTGGATCAGAGTTCAGAGTGTGACTTCCTGTACTGAGTGTGTTTGTGTCTGTCTGCGTTTGGATGGGCGTGTGTCAGAGAGAGAGACTGGCCATTCATGTGCACTGGGCTGTGGAAATTCAACAGATGTATAATGTGAGGCAGTCCCAGGGTAAAAAAGAGAAATGCACTCGACCTCCTCTGTCCCTGAGGGTTTTAGGGGCAAGTTTGTGCTTTAATGTTCTGAGTCTTATAAGACAATGAGGGGTTGGTGTTTTGATCTTGAAACTTAAGCTGGGGTTACACATTTTTGTGAAAAGCATTCTAATGCTTTTGATCATTTGAAATTCCCGAGGAAACCCCTGTGTATTGTGTGCAGTATCGCTATTATCAGTGTTTCCTCCATTTTGGATCTTTAAGAGGTCATCACCGTGACGTATAAATCTTCTATTGGTCACATGTTTTCACATGATACAAATTGGCAGGTCAGAGTTCAATTTGAACACGCTGAAACGTCTTCACATGAGCTTGTGTTTCCAGTCTGCCACTTTCTCATGCCTGTTAATGGAAGTCAGTGGAATGAAAAGTGAAGCGAGTAGGATTGCGTTAACGTGTTCTTAGCAGTTCTTTTACTTTAGCTAACGTGTAACTTGCTTTAATCTGACTAATGAAAAGAAACATTCCCTCAGTCCATGTAACAATCAAGTCAATGATGATGAGACAAGAAGGTGGAACCCCCAAATTTTGGATAAACCCCCCATTAGACTTACAGTACACATGTCTGTACTTTACATAGGTGTTTTCCTCAAATGTGGTTTAGCTCTGTAACAACAAGAAAATGCATTTTGTACAGTAGTTTATGAGTACTGTGTAATTCCATATTTGGCACTAGACACTTGGTTTTATGTTTGCCTCAAAACAGTTGGATAACATCACAACCCCCTTCCCAATTTAAAAAGGATTGAGTGCAAACCGTACAGCTAAAAAGGTTTAGTATGTAAGCACCTTCAGACAAGAAAATGTTTATATGGGTAGTTGACACATAAATGTGTCCTGAAATTTAGAAAAAAAATTACAATGAAGATAAATCTCTCTTGTGCTAATTTATTAATATATATATATATATATATACTGTATATATATATATATATATAATATAAAATAATATATTATTAACAGTTTGTTTTGTATGTCACACCATAGGACACATGTACAGTATATTTGTCAACTGCCAATATCGAATTTTAAAGGCGACGATATCTGTGCAGTATATTTTGTGATTGGTCAGAATCGCAAATCTTTGAATGAAGACAATAAACTAAATTCTCATTCGATCTGACAGTTCATGGGTGGATCTACTTGTGTGATAAACGGTTTAGTATGAATGACAGGCCAAAGCGGGCGGTCACAGTGTTACAGGGTGGTGTGATAGCGTGAGGGCTCAAGAGAGTGAGTGAGACCGGCTGACGGCATGAACAGAGCCCCCTTTGTGCTACTGCTTTGTGCAGAATGAACATTCAGCAACATGGATGCAAATACCAATCCACATCCCTCACATTTACCCCATAACCTACTGTTCTGGATGGGATACATTGTTTATAGGGGTCAGATGTTTTGTCTGTATGTTTTGTTTTTTATTTGAATTAGGTAATGTTAGTCAGGGTTCCTTGCACCAACCACTTCTTTGATTATTATTTTTTTAAATCTTTTATATCACCCTCTTTTCCCTTTTAAATTATAGGCCTTTTTCTGCCACTGTACAGGCTTTTATGATGTGAAATTAGTATTAACTCTGAACTTTAGTATAACTATAGTACATACTGTAGTATACATTTGGTAATTGCTGTCACTGTTAAATTGTGACAGGTTCAGTGTCGTGCGGACTGTTTAGGTCAGACTTAAATGATCTGAATACCTTGTTTAGAATAAACGGTTGCCATTTTTTTTAACGACAGAATGTGATACCTTGTAACCAGAACAGTGGAGTGTGTTTATAGGAGTTTGCTTAATATATTACTCTTATATTTCATTATTCTGTATGCCAACAGGAAAAATAATATTTCTTGTCTTTAGATATAATAAAAAGTATCCATTGTACCAGACTGCACAAAATATGCATTGTTGATAGATAAACAATATATTTCACGTAACAATCTCCTAATATAAATCTATATCTTAAACCTCATTTTTCTTAGATTGATTTCCTTTATTTATTTATTACAGTTCATTTAAATGCTCACCAAAGTTAAAATGTAGGCAAGTTATGAAAATGTACTGAAGATATCAGATTAAGTTCTGATAATGAGATTTATTATTTATTTATATTTGTCTTCTGGCTATATCATATGTATACAGTAGGAAGATAGACAACATGTATAACAATGAAGTCTGAATATATGCACAAACAATGAGAGTACAGTATATGACTGGTGTTATAAACTGGTGTTCATGGGGTCTGTAGTGTAGGTCTTTATCGCTCTTCACTCTCTATTAGATGAGCATTTTTTTGTGCGTTGCGACTCTTTGTCTTTAGGTTTGGTTAGTCTGGTGCTTGTCTTTGCACTGCGAGTCTCTGGTGACTCCACACGCGTCTCCCAAAACCAGGGAAATCGGCGAGTCACGTCAAAGCGCTCACACGGCGAGCATCATCGCGCGTTTCAACGCAAGTTTCACGTTGGCTTGCCTGAAGTTAAACTTTATTAAAACTATTAACAGCTTCACAAAGCAATCTGACTTCTGAAGTACGTGGTGAGAATAAGCTTTTTTATATGCTGCGCAGATCCCCGCACATGCACTACGGGTGAGAGAGAAAGCGCCGGACTGGAGCGGATCACAAAACTACAGACTGAAAGAAGGTCAAAAGAATATTTGATACACTAATTTTTTATGGGTGGATTAATTCACTTGGTTTTTCAGAATAAAGCCCAATTTGCAGAGCGCCGAG
This sequence comes from Triplophysa rosa, assembly GCF_024868665.1. Classification (NCBI taxonomy): domain Eukaryota; kingdom Metazoa; phylum Chordata; class Actinopteri; order Cypriniformes; family Nemacheilidae; genus Triplophysa; species Triplophysa rosa. The sequence continues at coordinate 21,066,181 of NC_079890.1, forward strand.
GTAACCACGCCTACTTATTTACATTCCGCGAAAAACACGGAATAGAAAAATCTCTTACGGTTCACATTTTATTCCGCAGTAACGGAATATTCCGTCATACCACCAGGCCTATTTGCTGATATCGAAGTGTTTTTAGGTTTGGACTTTAAAATTAATTTACATGTTTGACAGACACTGTGCGTTACCTGGAAATCAAGCCCATGACCTTGACATTGTTTTTTCCATTTTTTGCCCGTTGAGCTCAACAGGTACCCTATTGATTTTGGAACATGTTGATTTTGGCATAGCTTACATTGTGTCTACTAGGGGTGTAACGGTTCTCTGTAAAAAATTGAACCGTTCTCAGTTCTCCACCAACGGTTCGGCTCATCTTAAGTCTGACGACGCATTTATGTGGTTCGTTAGAAATTATAATGCGTAAAACAGACTGACAAAGTTCAGCTAATGTACATTTGTTGATGGATACACATTTAATACCTACAACAAATCAAATAATGTACACAAATTTCAATAGGATTGACGTTTGCTGTTATATCCAGTCATTTATGCTTTCATCACCCGGGTGTTGTGAGCGCGCGAGTGCAGGTGAGACCTGAACAGCACATTACTGTTTAAACTACACTCATTCAAGCCTTGCCAATTTAAACATTTAAGTGCAAGATGATGCACAAGAAAACTCGCTTTCGCGCTGTGAGAAGATCCGAAGCGCGCATAAGGAAAGTCTCAGACATGCCGCAAATATTAAGTTGTCTTTGAAGCGCTTAAACGGACAAATTCACACACGAAGTAGGTCAACATGCCCCTCTTGTCGAGTATCTTAACAAACATAGTAGGTTATGTCTTAAGTGAACGGACGAAACAGACGAAAAGCAACGCATGTGCATGTGTCCTGTTGTATTCCTCTTAAAGCGACAGCAGCATATTCCTGCTGTCTGTTAAAAGTCAAGTAAATCACTCGCTGCTTGTGACTCAATAGCTTCTGTAACTTCAATTATCATTCATCTTTATTTAATGTGTACATATGCAATGTTATGTTTTATTTGATTACTGTAATCCATTTCTACCTTAAAAGGTATACAGTATACACAGTATCTTATTTTATTTTGTGCTTTGCTCTGTTGTTTTATTGGTGCTGCTACTTGTAGCTTGATTATTTGTTCTTATTTTTATTTGTCAGTAGTCCCTTTTCCCTGAACATAGCACATGCCGAACTGAAACCGTGACCCTAAAACCGTGACACAAACTGAAGTGTCTACACAAGATACCTTATGTTATGGCACACCCCTTACCATTTTGTTTTTGTTGTCTTGTACAGACTCTCTCGCTACTGATAAAAGCCACTAAAGCCTTCAGGTCTTGCGGGTTGTTTGAGATATGCGTGCGCCCAGGGAGTCACAGAACAAAATACTAAACTGGTTCTCTTTCACGCCTTCTTACTCTGAAACGGACATATAAACACAAAATTATGTCCAAATTCCCATATTAACAACAATCCTTGTAAAGGTAGTCCGTTTCGTGAACAAACAGTTGGGAAACAAAACGCATGTGTGTTACAGTAGTGTTACAGTGCGCAAACACTTAAAGGGGCAGCGGCATAATAAAGATCTCTGTTTATAAAGTTCATCAAACAAGAAAGGACGGGCCCAAAAACACCCACTGATATTAAAGGAATTGTGTTCTCTTATATGAGTTGTTCACAACAAAATAAAGGAAGAAAGTAGCTTTAAGAAAGATGTGCTTTAAATATGGTAAAGTGTTGAAAGAGAGTTTACATATACAATAAAAATAATTAAATCATAAACAATGATTTGTATTAATATCTAATTGATTTATTAATGTTTTAATGTAAAACACATTGTAATGAAGTTTTAGTTACCTCACCCCATGACTCTGGTGCTACCAAATTAAGGGCTGGTGACACCACTGAATAACTTGGTAGCACCAGTGCCACCTCTCTCAAATGTTAGTCTAGAGCCCTGGACTTACGCTACTGTCAATGTGGCTATCACGCTGTTAAATGCAGCTTTGCCTGGCTGAGGCTGACTGTGCTGTAAACGAAACGTTGTTGGTTATTTTAAAAGGGGGAGGGGCCACTCGATATGTCTCGCGCTCTCTGCATTTTTCAGTTGAAATAAAATTACGTCAACATATCAAATAATGCTGCGCGTTCAAAGGCATTGCAGTGGGCCTTTAAATGTTAATTAATATGAAATATATGTTCTGTGTGTATAATGTATGAGAGGCTAAGCAAGAGTGTGAAACGATTCTTTCCCACCCAGTAGGTTTTGTGGCATAAAGTTTGTGGGTGCATGCTCGCTTGTAGGCATCCTACCGTGTGTGGCTTGAATGCGCTTTGTGAGTAAAACAGGTCTGTGTGTGTGCGCGCATATCCGCCTCTTTGTGTAAGTGCGTGCCTGTGTGTGGCCAACTTGCTTTGTTGCTTCCTGACCCTGCGTCTGTGAGGTTTATATAATAACTGGGCCGGTCTGTCAGGCAAAGCTTTCATCCACCACTGTAACCTGACACTTAGTCACCTCCTGCTGTATGTCTCAGAGAAAGAGAGAGAGTAAAAGAGAAAGACTACCCCCTTTCCCTCACCCAACAATATAACTTGTGTGTGTGCTCGTGTCATTCCCTCCCTTATTAGTCTGCTACCAGCCGTTGTCTCATTCAACCAGTCTGACAGCTCTGTCGCTCCCTCGAGCGCTGATCCAGGGTCAGCTGTTCCTTACCCAATCAAATGACAGATTACGTAAGAGGAACCGCTGTGAGGTTCACAGATCAGCGACAGAGGAAGCCCTCTATCAGTTCTCGACTGTAATGGACATAAGAGGTTAAAGATAAACAGGAAGGGTCTGTGGTAGCATTTCTGCAAAGGGGGTGGTCTTTGGTGCTCGACGGAAGGGGAGGGATGAGAAGAGAGGAAGAGGGAGGCAGGGAGGGAGGGATTACTCCAGTTATATTGTAAAAGAAAAAGCATGTGGGAAGTTTGCCAGACCAAACTACACAGTAGGTCTCAATCTCAAGCCCGTTTTCTGCTTTGCTGTTCTCACTTTGCATGTGTTTGTGTGTTGTGTGAGTGTGGCGTTCACTTCAGCCTGCTGAGGATTAACAAACTTTGACTTTGGGATCAGTAACTGTGTGTGTGTGTGTCTGTGAGTTAGCCGGCCATTTTCTCAGCTCTCGTGAGGGGGGTTAGAGGAATGTCAGGAGTTCAGTGTGATGACACAGTCTGATCTACAGCACTGCCGTACAACTGCATTTAACCCCTTACACTCGCAGTAGACACATATAGTTCAGCTGGTGTTAGATATTGTCTTTAAATCAGTTTTTAACGTTTTTAAGATTCCAGTTTGGTGGAATGCTTTTATTTATGTATAATGTTATTTATTTTAGTTTCTGTTTATTTGTCAGATCTGAGGTGGCTATTGTATTGTAGATTTCTGATTTGTTAGAAGATTAAGACCACAAGTTTCTGATTGGCTAGGGCAGGGGTTCTCAACTCTGGCCCGCAAGATCCATTTTCCTGCCTAGTTTAGCCCCAAATCTGATAAAACACACCTGAACAAGCTAATCAGCATCTTCAGGGACAGACGCGTTCAACTTAATGCGGGGCTGCACAAATTGCTTGGCGTATCGCATTACAGTACCGCGAGAGCTATTCAAATGCATACTGAGCAGTCTTAAAGGTGGGGTGGTTGATTTGGAAAGGTGTTAATTTTAGCCTGCTAGCACTGAAATTATAATCCCACTCTCTATGGGATTCGCCGTCCAAAGCCACGCCTCCTCCAAACACATGAATGTATTTTGTAAATCCACGTACAAGGAATTACAAACTAAATCCATTAAATTCTTCTCGAAGCATGTACATACCTGTCCAAAAGAAAGAGAGCAACCATGGTATCGTCTGTCAGACCCCTTGCCTGCCGGAGCTGTCTCCATCGTGTAAAAGCTGAACCGATGTTAATTCGAGTTTTTCCTCTTTCATGATCCAGACGTTTTTTCATCACTGCTTTTTCAAAAACTGACTTTCGTTTTGTTGATTTACTTGTTGTCGGTCCCGCAGGAAAGTTTGATTGTTGCTGATTGTCCGCCATTCTCCCTACATTGACACAGCAGACGTGAGCGCGCTGATGATGTATGATGTCTGAGTGAACAGGGTGCGCAGTGGTATGCAAAATACGTTGGCTGAAAATGTACACATGACCAGTCACAGCGTTCGGCCAGAACGTTTTGATTGGGCGAACGTTTTTTGGTCCTACGCCTTTCACAGACGATATATAATTATAAAAATATTATTTGACCACTATACTTCTTGATTGCTATCAGGATGTAAAGAGATTTCCAACCAACATGACAAAAACTGTTTCTGGACATCCTGCCTTTAAATCGTTCTAGGAATAGATGCGTTGAACTTAATGTGCCGCTGCGCAAATCTATTGGCGTATGACATTAAAGTACCGTGAGAGCTATTTCAAATGCATATGGAGCAGTCGGCACTTAAATCGTTCTTGTGGTACTTTAATGTCATACGCCGATAGATTCGTGCAGCGCCACATTAAGTTCAGTGCATCTCTTCCTAAAGATGCTGATTAGCTTGTTCAGGTGTTTTTTTATCAGGGTTGGGGCTAAACTCGGCAGGAAAATGGATCTCGTGGGCCAGAGTTGAGAACCACTAGGCTAGGGGATTGGGACCACAGGTATTTAATTGGTTCGGCTCCATAACAGTCAGATAATGTGGCTATCATTGGTTTAAAGGAAAAGTTCACCCGAAAGTGAGCATTTATCCGGAGTAACAAAGATTTATCAAATAATGTCCTGGCTCTTCCTAGCTTTGTAAATAGCTTTAATGTTGCGTCTCAAAAACTGTGTATTTTTTGTCACATTCATAACGTATGCATATTTCCCTCAACACTACACTCTAGGGGTTTAGGAAAATATAAACAGATGGTTGAATATATTGTTAATATATGAATTCTCTGAGGGTTTCTATTTCAAGTTTGACTGAAAATGTCACGCTCATAACACTGAAACGCCCAAGTACAAACTTTGTGGCACATATGAAGTTGTCATATGCAGTTGTTAGTAGATGCAGCGATCGCTAATCAGTCAAAAAAAATTAAGAGATTTCTCTTAACACAAATGTATTGGATTACTTTTTGTTTGCAGAAAGAAAACATAATTTCTAAAATCTTTACATATGTAAGAGAGGTAAAGCTCTCTGGCCTACTTTGTATAGCTTTTTTCACCATCAGTAATTTTGGACTTCTGGTTCTTGTCAGTGAGTTTCATTACACTTTCACCATGTTAATGTTTTACTGTTGTGAAACAAAATGGAGTTTGGTTGTCTTTAGGGGCTGTTTTTATCTTGCTGTGGCGAAGTTGAATGAATAAATTCTTATCTTGTATGTGCATCTCACACACGTGAAGTAAGGGGTATCTATGAAAGAAATGTAAAACAGGATATGCCCTCCAGGCAGCTCTCCTTGGTTCATTGACAGGATAAATGCACGAGTGCCAAATGAACAGCAGTTCCTCCGTTGCATTTGTTTGTGTCTGTCTTTGATTTGCATTGTTTTAAAGGCTTTCTGTGTGTTGGAGTGTTTGTATGTGTGTCTGTCTGTCTGTGCCTGTGTCTCGATCAGCTCCCTTGCTCCCGAGATTGTGAATCAGTATATCATGTACACGGGTCCGGGCACTGCTAAGGACCCTGGCTCACTTCTCATTGGGACACCGTTCACTTATTTTCCTGTGACGTGAGTGCTTAAGCACATTGTGATACTTCCGGCAAAACTTACATCTCTGACTTTATTTTTTAAAGTCCCTGTGAACCGGAAGTTGCGATCGATTTTACTTCCGCATTCTGACACATTTCTGAGTGAAAAGGAATTTCAAAGGATGAAATTTTGTGGGCGTGTCTTGCATTTTTCACTGCGAATTGATTGGATGTGTAAAAACAGCTGTTGCATTGATTTTGAAATGAAGCTGGCAGCAGACTGACAGTTGAAGGGTAGGAATTAACGGATGCTCCGGCCAAGCCGTCTAATTTATGTCATTTGAGATAAATAGTCATTTCAGGGTAGAAGGGCAATTTCAGATTTGAATTGAAGATTATGAGGGTACATGAATTTTAAAAAGAAAATGACCCACATTGATAAGCTATTTACTATAAATGCTGCAATATTTCATGAAAAAATAAGAATTGTCATTTTTAATTTCACTGGGACATTAAAGGTCTCCTCAGACGAGCACTTTCAACAAGTTGGTATGATTTATTAGGGTCTTCATGAAATGCATATTTTGCTTAAAACACTCAATGGCTGTGTCAACAAACCCTTCTTGCCTCATCAAAAATGGGGCAAAAACACAGCAACCCGTTTTGGTGCATGTCTCTTTAACTGATAATGAGTTACAGCAAACCCCACCCCCCTTCTGTCCGGTGTGTCAACACAACACATGTGTAGTGGCAATGTTTTAGCTAAATGATATTTCCTGAATTCCTCTGCGGTTAGTTTCGTCTTAAACGTCTCAAATCATTCGTCCGGAGACAAAAAAATCAGTCACAGCAAACAGCTAATGCGCTTACGTTGTGCGTGTATGCTTACCTAAAATCCACGGAATCCACTGCAGATCTCAGCGGAATTACATGGATTTTAGCGCTTGTCATTGACAAGTTATAACGTTACACACACAACGTGAGAGCTAGTTTGCTGTGACAGATTTTTCAGCCTAAACACTAGGGATGTAACGATTCACCGTGAGCCGGTTGAAAATCGGTTATAATGAGTGACGATTCAAATCGGTTGAGGTGTGAACTGAATCGCAATACATTTTTTGAACAGCAGGGGCTGCTATCTTCACTGCAAATCTAAACGTGGACATGCTGATATTTCTTAAATGCAAAAAAATCCAAGAAAAGCTCAGACAGTATTAGTTTGTTTATATTAAAGAGACTTTTTCTATTATTAATTTGTTATAAAATTGCAGTTTAGTTTTGTTATTTGAAATAAAACATTATTTTATTATACAAAGAAACGTGAAGCATTTAAGAATAATGCAAGGGAAGTTGTTCATTTCTAATTTGTTTCAACTCATTTTTTAAAAATAAATCGTGAGTAAATCGTGAATAAATCGCATCATGAGATCAGAATCATGACTCGCATCGCATGGTGAGCTGAGTGAATCGTTACATCCCTACTAAACACAAATTATTTGAGACGTTTAAAACGAAGCTAACCCCAGTGTTCGCCCCTGTTCATTAGTAAAACAAACAGCTTGCCGCAGCTAAACATATTAACGCACATAAAGTATTAACATTCATACAGCTAAACTCCAAGTGTCCATCTGCACTTATATACAGTAAGTTTAACACTGGCTTTGAATGTTCTATTTAGCCCGTGACTGACTTAGCTCCCTTCGCTATCATATGCTAACGTTATCGTCCTATTTATACGGTACATTTACGTCAATTCAGACTGTTGATAAATATTACTTACATCGGCAGTTTTGTCTCAGTCGGTCTCGATTCCTCTTGAGGAATAACTTTGAAGCTAATCCTGCTTGTACTGTCCCAGGTTGATAAAGTACGCCGGTTTGAAATGATTCACGTAAACAAGCAGGTTCTTACTTATGGTTTCTGATAGATTTCCACATAAAAATAAAATAAATCCACCCCTGTCTCTTCCTAGGTTTGGACTCTGTGCAGCGACTACATTGCATGTTGTCCTTTACATTGCAAGTTTAGCCATGGCGTCACGTACACCGCTGTCGCTTGTGAAAACAACAATGGCGGAGCGCGGTGGGTGGAACTGTGTAGATTAAGGGGCGGTAACATTATAATAAAATCCGCTTTGGACGTCACAATCGGAGCGAAATCTGAACGGCTCGATTTCTCACATGCTTGCAGGAAAAGGCACACCAAAACAAACTTACTGGGTTCTTATTTTTCACGTTTTCTGGGTTGCTAGATGCACCGGGGACCCGATTATAGCATTTAAACACAGAAAAAGTGGGGTTTTCATCTGAAGTCTCCTTTAAATGTCGGGTGTCTTTCCAAAAACACTGTGTGTATTCTGTCAACACTGTCATTTGTAACTGCAGTTGCGGCATTACACCGCAGAGGAGGTGCTTTTTCGTTATCAGCCCAGTGAGGCGATAGAGTTCCAGGACAAGAACTAATATTAGAGCTAATAGGAGCTGTATTTCACAGCTTTTCAGGTGAATATTGTTTGTTTTGCGTGCAAGTACGTTCAATTTCTTTCTTACATCATTGTAATGTTTTAAGCTGTGCAGTTGGCTCTCTGAATCAGCATTATACATCTGCCAGTATGAACGCAAATTGCGATCAGAACCACTCGCAAACAAATGACTCCTTTGAACCGATTCGTTTGAACTGTTGAAACTTTTCAGTCACTAGCAAATATTAGAGCTCAGTGAATCATTCAAAGCTCAGTAAACCAGAAGAGAACGCAGGATGTGAATGAGCTTTGCTCATTTAGTAAGACTGGTTAATTTAATTGGCTGTTGTGGGCTGAAAAGTTAGTTGAAAAGGATAAAAAGCTTTATTTGATTTAAAACATTTCTGTTTGGTTGAATAAAAGTCATTTTTTATATAACTCAATAATTGTCGTTTTCATCAAATTTTTGTGTTTTAATATGTAAAGTGTTTGGTTAAGCCACTTAAAGGTACGGTAGGCCTACACGTGCGTGTTTGTTCAAGATAAGCATGGCACCACCTCCGCCGCATTTTGAGCCAGGAAAAACCCTGATATGAGAAACACTTATTCTGTACATATCAGTGCACAAATTTGGTCGATTATTCAATTTAACTGTTGATTTGCCTGCCTGTCTAGCAACGTTTGTTTATGCATAACATAAAATAAGTGTTTGTCTTCTCAAAAGTTATATCGCATTTCATGAAGTTCATTGAGTTGTCTCCTGCGATTTCGGTTAAACGTCTTCAAAACTTTTTCAAAACTTCAAAAGATTTCCGGTAAGGTAACATAGGGAGCATCGATGCTCCCTGTTTTTTTGCTCCCTGTTTTTTTCGGTGCATTGTGGGAATTATTAGGGAACAAACGTTTCAATGCACTGGAAGTATTTTGCGAATGAGACAGCCCTTAAAATGGCTGACTCCCTGGTCAGTGCCCTGACTACTGAACAAGGGAGCTGATTTAGATACTGTGTGTTTGTCTGCAAGTTTTACCACCCCTCTCTGTCCCTTTTGTTGTAAATAATGAAGGACGTGTAAAGGTCTAGTCTACCTGCTGTGTGCTCTCTGCCTGTCTTTCTCCCTGACATATCTTTATTCTTGCTTGTGTTGCAAGATGATTCTTATAAAAATCATCATATGCTGATGTTGATATAGTGTGTATAAAGTATACACAAGTGATTTATTGATCATACTTGCAAACTCTCTGCTTTTTGGCGAAATTTGCCGTTTTGAATCCAAATATGCCACTCTTGTGAATCGTATAGATGTTTAATTATGACTTGGAGCATTGGGATCGCAAGACGGGGGCAATGTACCATATTTTTCACTTCTTTTTCCTGTAGCTCAAAATTAGACCATGCGCATTCTGACTAATTATGCGAGCAGCCCAGGTCTCATTTGCGTATAAGCTTCACCTAGTTCATACGTCGTGTGATTAGCTGCTGCTCCATAGGTGTCATGTGGTGCACTTGAACAACTTGTGCAGGCCAAAAGACTGAAGAAATAAATTTTGACTAGCAAATTTTGCTGGTGTGACAGTATCTTTTAATTGAAGCAAGTATTGTCTTTTTTCTTGTCAGAGTGTGCCAGAAAGCATAATTTACATGTTAAGCCCATTGCACATTGAGTCCGAAATTTGCGTCCGAAATTTCCGCACGTTAAAAAATAAATACGACCTCACGTTGTGTCAATCACATTTACACACTGCCTCCGATATTTTCGTCCGTCATAAAAAAATTCGGACCGGGTTCGATTTTCTACGTTTTCGCATCCGTATCAAGCATTTTGAGTGGCCTTTTATAACAATTTAGAGACACCGTACAAACGAGAGCCAAATACGAAAAAACGCATACGAAAATTTCGGACTGTATGTGCAAAGACCTTTAGAATCAAAAAAACAAATTCTTATGGGGAGGCTTCCCCTAGAACCATCGCACCGCACCGCACCTCACCCAACAACCCACCCCCCCTGATTGTTTGGCTGTCAACTTTTTAACCTCTTCCGAGTTTGCAGGTCTGATTTATGTGTATTATGTTCCAAAAATCTGATTGATCAAGATGTGGAAAGTGGCCAGATGTAGACACCCCCTATATCCACTGAAGCCTGGTTTGATGTAGATACTTAGGCCCAATCCCAATTTTATTTTCTACCCCTTCGCCTACCCCTCACCCCTTCCACTTGCCCCTTGAAACAAAGTGGCAAGGGGAAGGGTTACAAATTTTCTGCTAAGAAATGGGACACCACTACTACTAGTATACGTCACCATACGTCGTTGCTAGCTCCTAACGTTACGTCAGAGGACATGCGCCGATGCACCGGGTATATGACTTAAAAATATATTTTCTAATATCGTGCAATCAGTGCTGTCCGCTAGCAAACATTAGCGATTTTTTTTGCAAACGTTGAAAGAACATCACCGTAAATACAAACACAAGATTGAATGTAACATACATAAAATTAAAAATTGTCATAAAAATCCTTATTAATGGCAAAAATTACTTGCATTTGGGTTGCTCGAGTGAGCAGCCATGTTGGAAATTTCTCTTAGCCCTTCGTTTGAAGTGAGGTCTTGAAAAATCTTCGTTTGAAGGGCTATCTGGCCCTTCCCCTTACCCCTACCCCTCCAACCAAAAGAGAATTGAGACACCCCTACCCCTTCACGTAAACGCGCCAAATGGAGGGGTAGGGGAAAGTGTAGGGGTAAGGGGTAGAATTGGGATTGGGCCTTAGTGTATGTGTGGACATACATGGATCACTGTGTAATGGAAGTTTAATGTATATGGTCATGTGTGAGTGTTTTGGAGGTTGTTTCTGCTGTGCTCTATATGGATCATTAATAGCTGCCATGTTTAATGGGTTCAGGAAACCATCACTACACATCAGGCCTTCCCTCATTAATTCTCCGTCCCTTCCTCCCTGCTGTACCACATTAGTCTGCAGGTCTAGTCCTAATTATGGGCTCTAAACTCTCTCTCTGGTCCTGACAGTATAATTCATTTTCACCTAAGAAGGACACAGATTTTAGGTTGTGGGAAGAAATTTCATTACTTTGTTACATTGTTTTAAGAGCTGTGGATGAAAGTGAGAGAGATTACTTTAATATCACATTTTCACACACATTTCATAGAAATGTTTTAGGTGAAGGAATATTAAACAAAATGAGGAAGTTTATTATTCTCAGAACAAAAACTACATATTTAATTTTTTATATGAGGAAAATGTTAGCTGTGATTTGTTGATATAAAAGTCCCCTTCCAATTACTTAAATTATTACTTAAATTAGAGCTGAAAATACATCTTGCTGTGTGTGGACCACCGGAGGTATTTTTTTTAACATCCCACCAAGAGAATCCATCACATACCAGTAGACACTATTATAGTTTCCATTAAAACCAATACAATTTCCATTATAACCATTAAATCCATTAAATTTAGGTCAGGGTTCTGTTGTTTTTTTTCAGCAGTGTTGTTTTGGCTGCTTCTAAGTTTGATAGCGTTAATGTCAGTTAATTAATTGGCAGCGGAGCACGAGGATAGTTTCACTTTCGTTTTTGCAACTTTATAGTCTTGTGCCACATCCCCCCTACCTTATTGTCCGTCCATTTATAATAATAATCATAATAATGTAGAAAGAAAGCCCCTGACAGAAATGTCTTAGGTTTTACTCATGCGCAGTAAATGGATATAAGCATTGTCAGGACTAGGGTTGGGCCGATAGACGATGCCATCGTCCATCGCCGATGGCTGACAGACATCACGATGGTGAGCCGGCATCGTAATTCTAAAAAATGTTTCACTTTCGTCACGTGACTCTCGCTGCCCTGTGCTGCAAATCACTTTGTAAACAAATATGAACAAGGATAAGGGGCATATAAGCAAACAGATCTCAACACCCATTAACTACCACATTAGGAAAAATCAATGGTAGTCAAAAGTGCCCCAGAACTGTTTGCTGTCCTACATTCTTCAAAATTACTTCTTTCGTGTTCAACAGAACAAAAAAAGAGATGAAGTAATGTTTCCTACTATGGGGAAAAATTATAACATTCAGAAAGTTAAGAAATATATATTTAATCTTCATAAGCTGTATCTGTATCCGCACATACCACTCTGAATAATCAGTATTGGTGGAGAAATTTATTATCGGTGCATATCTGTTCTTTTCACTTTCCTTAGATGTGGAAACAATCTATCAGTGTCCTGTTATTTGAAGACTAAAGTAAATCCTTTTGCACATCTTTGGGTTTATTGCCTCAAAATAGTTAAGAGTTTTATATAGGCAGGTATATATTATTATTATGCCTAATATAGGCAGTCTGACATTGGGCGTGAATGTAAATAATTACTGTAGGTGGACGGAAGGAATAGCTTTCTCTCTCTCTCTCTCTCTCTCTCTCTCTGTTTGTTTTCTCATATTCTCTGCAAAGCTAAACTCCTCCCAATACCTTGGTGCTGCTATTTCATCTCATTTACATATTAACTGTTTAGTTGCCATGGTGCGCAGGGGTTTGTGCCATGTGACCTCCACAACATGTGCCTGTTTTTCCTTCCTCCTCACGGCACACTTTCCACCCTCCTCATTCCCTGTTTTATATGTTCTTCCATGTGTTGGAATGTACTCACTGCATCTTGCCACTACCACAAACTCTACAACTTACAGGAGAAATGAAAGATTGTGTGCGTGTGAAACAGGTCTGTTGAATCATTTCTTGATGGAACCCCATTAAATACATTTAGGTTGGTGAATGCATAGGACGTTTATCAATGTTTTAGTATGAGTTGTTCCCAGCAGTCCAAACTTCAAGGCCTTGTTATCGCTCTCTCTCTCTCTCTCTCTCTCTCTCTCTCTCTCTCTCTCTCTTCTGTCGCACTCACTCTGTCTTTCCATTTTTATCTCTCTCACACGCACATGTTTTTTTATTGAAGCTTGTTTCTCCTGCACTGAAGCTTTCTGTGCACCTGGTGTACTAAAGGAATACACACAAGCACAGTTGTATGCCACCTAGTGAGGGAAGGAGTATGACACAGGATGAATTTTGACATTATTTTTGGTCGCTTGTCTTAATTTAACTTTGCAGAAGTTGCTCTCACTCCAGTCTCGGGTCTCACTTCAGTCTCGGGGTCCATGCCTAGCCAAAGCTTATCCCTCTGCTCCTCTGCTACTCAGTAAGATTCTTACACTAAGCTGACCCACTTTTGTGCGTGTATGTGCACAATTTCACATGCAAGGGTCACTGTTTTTTCTCTCTTACTATTTGTTGATATATATACTCCACAATATGAACTCATCATTTTAACCGTGTGTATTTGTTGTGTGTGTGTATTGGCGGGCACTCACAGTGGTTTGTTACAGTGCACGTGGAGCGTTGCTCATGGCCAATGTGTCATACTTTGGGAAAGTGAATGCATGGCCTCATTTCCTCTCGAGTCTCTGTTGTCACTTCCTGTGAGTCAATCCAGCTGCACGGTGAACTCATGCCACCTGCCTCTACTTGTGTGCTTTTCTGTGAGTGTGTGGTGAGGGGGGTTTCTGTCTGATGATTATGACTTATGATTTATACTTTTATCGTTTTACCTCCTTTAAGCAGTGTAATGCTTTTAGACACATGTGCTGTTTGATGTGTATATGACCATTCTTGATCAGTTGCCTGAATTGTTACCCTTGCACCTTTTGGGATTTTCCAAGTTGAAAAATTCAGTATTTTTGGGGTTAAGTTGTGAAAGTTAATTTAATAACAGCTAGCACCCTCTGCTGGACCTCCTGTTTTACAATGAGCTAAAGAGAGAGAGCGAGTGAGTGAGCAAGGGAGAGAGAGAGAGGGAGAGAAAAACGAGTCTGGATTTTAACGACATCTCTAATATTCATGCTGATGCGTTTTGCTGCTTTGTGCTTTCATTTCTCGCCCGCGTCTCCCGCTCGCCGCACACACCCAGCCTGAGAGAGGGGAGGGGAATGAGGAAAAAGGAAAAAAACAAGTGGAATTAAGGAAAACAAGCTACACAGCGTCCAACCGAGCTAGTACAAAAACCTTTTGTGTTACCAAGGAGGGGTAGCGATCCTACCTACCTTCGTCTGGGATGTGAAAGGAGGAAGAGGAACAAGAAGTCTGTGTGTGCGTGCCGGAGGACAAGAAAACGAAAGCCCGGAGAGCTAGCGCAGTTCTCGGACGGAATCAATGAGAACGAGGGAGAGAGTGAGGGAGGGAAAAGAATAGAGCTGAGCGCAGCAGAATGAGAGAGTCCCGGACGCGTGTGCCTGCTTTACGGGTCTCTTCCTCATTCCCTCGTTTTCCGTGAAGCGCAGCTCCATGCAGCCCGGCCAGGGGAGAAGGAGGTGAACAGGGCTTCTTCAGCCACGGACCTGCCGGGGGAGGGAGGGAGGGAGAGAGAGAAAGTGAGCAAGCGAGCGAGAGAGAGAGGGGGAGGAGGGAGCGTGGGGGGTGGAGAGAAAAAAACGGCAAAAGGGCACAGGCTTTTGTTGGCGGTTGGAGAGAGGGAAGAGGGGGGAAGAAGAAAAAACATGTCTACGGTGAAGAGGCCGAGAGGACGGGTGAGTGAGTGAGTGCGTGCGTGCGTGCGTGCGTATGGGGGGGCGGGTGGTGAGAGAGGGAGGGGTTGGGGGGAAGGCAGGAACTGAGCAGCTACAGGCTCATGCGGCAGGCTACACGCTCGCCGCCATCTTGTGCTAACTGCTTCTCTCCATTTCTAACGTTCTCTCTTGCTAGCGTGCTAAGGAGGAATGCTATGCTACGTTAGGCAGCCGTTGACCCTCATTCCTCTCTTTGCCTGACTTTCTTCCTGTTTCTTTATGCTGTTTTGCTGTGGGATGAGCGTGCCACATGCGTGCATCAGGCATTGTACGGCTACCCTGCATGGGTGTGTGTTTCTTTTTTAATGCGACTGTGCATTTGTGTGAGTTTCGCTGTATGTGGAGAGGATCATGACAACAAGAAAGATTGAAATCTCTGCAGCGCTGGCAGCCTGTAATTTTAGTTATTTATAGATGTTACATGGCTGCAGTGCTCAGGGCTGCTGCATTTTTTCTCTCTCTTTCTGTCTCTCTCCGTCTCACGTCATATTCTGTCTATTGCTCATTTTCTCACGTGCACACCACCCCGCTTACCCATTCGTCTTTCCCTTCCACTCCTTTTCCTCTCTGCTCTCTCATTCTATAGCTTTCCGCCATTGTCCCTCTCGTTTTACCCTTTCATGTCTCATATGGATTAGTGAAAATATTTCAGTTGGAACACAATCTCTCTCTCGCTCTGTTCTACGGCTCATGTTTATCCACCGAATGAGTTTGTGTTTATAACCCTCCCCCACTCCCTTCTCTTTTGTTTCATTCTTTCCAGATAATTCCCTTTATTTAGCCATTGGGATAGCACAGGCTAGCTTGCTGACGTGATTATATTTTATTCCGGTCTGTTTTTACCCAAAGAGCCAACAAGTGCTTTATTGGGATGACTACATGATTATTTGAATAATGCTTTGGTTATGTCATATAAAAATAAGAATCTTCTTTGTACAGCAGTTGGGTCAGGTTTGCTTTAGCTACCTGAATAAAAACTGTGTGTGAGAGAGAAAGCGAGAGAGAGAGAGATTGAGATTGAGGAAAAGAGATAAAAGGCTAAAAAAGCTTCTGCATGTCAATCAAACCAGCATGAATAATAAAAGTTGGCATGTCTCGGCCTGCTATATGATCATGTAGTGAATTATACATGACTGTCTTTATTTCATGGGGTGAGGGGTGGATAATGTGAACAGACTAGACTGGCTCTCAGGTTAAGGCCTTAGACTATAGTCATGACTGACCTTTGATCAGCTACTCGTATGACCTGTGACTTGTTGCCTCTAAACGACTATGCTTATAAATCTGTCATCTGTCATGTACTTTAACTAGTACTTCATTGGTGACTGTGTATGCATATGGCCCCAGTCGTGTGCTTGCTACCCTTATCTTTGCCGGTGGCCACAGAGAACGTGATGAAACCCAGGCGTTGGGGAACATTGATGATGCAGCAGTTCAAAGATGGAGGATTTCCTATGTTGTCATCCAGAATGTGTGGGTGGATTGCTCCTGTTGCACTGCTCATCAGATAAGCTGGAATCTCTACAGTTGTTTGTGTGGAGACTGGAGAGAGTTTTGCCTTAGATGCCCTGTTAGGTTTACTGTGGTGGAGAGTGTCGCTAGGCAATACAAAAATATAGACAGGATTGAACGGTAAAATTACTCCAAACACAATATTTTAAAAGTAATAGTTTGACTTCTGTCTTTATTCGCTTGCGTTCATATTGTTTCCTATAGAGCGACAGTTTTTTTGTGACCACGAGTTGTCAGCTTTAAAAACAGATAAAAAGAACAATATAAGCAGCACTAAAGTAGTACATACATTGACGTCTAAACTAGATATTTGCGGTATATTGTGATTATTCTAATATCATGCGACAGCTTTTACGATGAACAGACTGGAAATTAAGTCATCATTTGCATACACAGCCAATACAACAGCATGTACAAAATTATTTTCAGTTTCTTTATTTACTATTTATTGGTACAGTATGTGTTTAGGTAAAATGATAATTTTTGATGCTTTCTGTGAAATACTACAAATATTTCTCCCAGATTTTCTATTTGCATTTATTTGCAGTTTATATTCACTTTTGAGCAACACAAAAGTAAAATTTGTACGTATTTAGGAAAAGTTTCAAAATGATTTGTATGTGATACCTCTTCTTGTCTTGTCATGCTGTCAGTCTTTCACATTGCTGTTGGTTGACTTTATAGCATTCCTGAGGTTTTATTTTCGTTGAAATTCAACAGACACTCGACTAGAATGGCCACAATATTGTACATCTAGAAATGCTTAATAAATGAAAATTGGGAATAATCTCTTAATTTTTTCAGTGGCTGTATTTTTACAAATAATCATGTAGATCTCACATCGAATGTGACACAGGCTGGATGTCAATAGCATTAAACATTATTGATTTTCTTTTGTATGGTGACTAAACATCATGACATCAAACCTGTGGCACAGACGACATTAGAACGTATTCGACATGAGAGCTGCACAAAAAAATGACTGAATTTAAGAATGAATAATTTCACTCTGTTTATCACAAAGCTATCATCTCTATCTGTCACCTTGCTATACAGTACAGAAAGAGTACAGTGATAGTGTTTTCATATAAATGTTATGAAATAAAGCATCAATCTGTAAACTTTTATTGTCTGCAAAAGTTGAAGAACATTTATTTTATCAGGTTTTCCAGACACAAAACTGGTTGGACAGACCATGAGGGTGAATAAGTAATGGCAGAATTGTGCATTTTTGTGATATAGGCCCTTTAAAAATAGTACACAAGCTGTCTCTTCTACTTTCAGGTATCACTGAAATAGGTGTCCTGAGTGAATCATACTGGTCTCTGTGAACACCATAATCTCTGTGATCCACAACAAAAGAATTTGATACCGGGCACTAAAAACTACATCTAAAACTAGATGTTGTACATCCAAGTTTGTTGACATCGTGTTTACTAGCATGCTGGCATGAAGTGCATTGAGATAAAGGGAGGTCTTTTAGACATTGAGGCTATGGTTGAAGTTTGCAAAATAGAAGTTTTTATTACATATTAGCAAAATGGATGAAAGGCACCCTTAATCTCAATGTTTAGAGTAACTGTTTCACAAGATTTCTGGCTCATGGCTGGGGAACAGTAATGTTATGGCTATTGAATTCATCTTATAATTCTGTAGCTTTCTCATATTGACCTTCAGACGAGTCTACATGGCATCATTGCTATCTTAATGTATTCTACAGCATGGGTAGACCATATGAAATTACAGAATCCTGAAATGGAAATGTGTCTGTTGGCTTACTGTACAGCTCTGCCTACATTTTGCAACTCATGTTGTTGTCTTTCTAGTTGTGCACATGCTGTCCATTCACAGATAGACAATCATTTTGTACACTCTGTTGAGATTTTAATGGTAACATCTTTTTTTCCCCTTTTCATAGCCTCCTAAGAACACTAATGGTCCCAGCAGCCAAGTGCGGGTACTGAGCCCACCAGTGAAGAGTAGCTCTTCTTCCTCGTCGTCGTCCTCGTACACATCCGTGTCAGAGAAACGGGTGCACAAGCGACAGCAGCAGCAGCAGCAGCAGATGGAGTCGCCCCTTTCGGACGATAAACAACTGAAGGCCAATCAAATCATCTCCGAGGCCATTGCTAAAGCGAGGGAGAGAGGAGAGAAAAATATCCCACGTGTCATGAGTCCCGAGAGCTTCCCGTCATCGTCGTCGCAGCACCGCAGCCACAAGGCGGGCGGCTCCAAGTCCAAAGGCAAGAATAAGAGTTCCAAGAGCGCACGGATTGTGGCAACCTCCAAGCCCAAACAAAAGACTCAGATTGGGTAAGACCGCTGTGAAATTCTCCCCATGCTGGCATTTCATTTTTTGGTTTGTTTGACTGGAAAGAGAGGGAACGTGTTGTGCAGGTGTTGAGTGTTTGACATGATATGCTTGGGTTTTCTGCGTGATGGGGCTGATTTCATTAGTTCTTCAGAGATCATCTCTATGATAAAAAATGCTGTTAGTGTAGGTTACATTGCGTTTCAACCTAAATCAGATGAGAATGGAGTGTTTATAGACGCATTGAGCATCATGTTAAATTAGCAAATCCATCCCTCTGCTCGCTGACGTTAGTCAGCAAGTCAACAATTTATCTAAAGGGTGAATGACAAATGAGCCACGTGTTTTGTAACCCACGTGGTTTGTAACCCACAAACACAGCAAAAGGACAAACGGGCGCTAAACATAATCTTCTGTTCTCCAGTCCTTATTATGGTTAATGATTCATTGACAAGATGTACTGCATATGTAGCCTCATGCAGCACACACAGCGACAGCCCCTTCTGGTGAGTTGTAATCGATCATGAGGCTGCACCCAAAATTCACCGCCTTATCGCAATGTCATGTGATCCATGTTAATATAGGACTGAATGGAAGCTTTCTAGGTCAAATGCATCATGGGAAGACCGTTGAAAAGTTTGTACCACCCTGTTGCGCAAACGTTCACACTAGTTTGTTCTTCCTTGCACACTCAATTTTCTTCAATTTCAAGATACTTTATTGGCATGATTGCGTGTTCTTACAATATTGCCAAAGCATTGAACATATAACAAAAGACATACAATAAGTACAAACATTAGAGTAAAATTAAACTATCGAGCTGTGTAAGGCATAAATATAGAATGAAATATAAAATAAAGTATATGTAAGTAAACAAATGAAATATGGAAATAAAATATCAATATCAAATGTAGATTTCAGGCAGAAACATGAGAATGTAATAAAGTAAAGAGTGTAGATGTGCATTGATTGTAACAGATGAAGGCAGTAGTTTGTGCAGCTGATGTGTGTCTCTTCTCCCCCAGTAACATCTGCATTCGCTCTGTTTCTGAACACCTATCAAACTCTGGCATGAGATTTGACATTTTGTGAAAGTGTTTCTCTCTCACATCTTTAAATTGATCACAATGAAGGAGAAAGTGTGTCTCAGTCTCCACCTCACCAGTGTCACAGTGTGCACAGACTCCATGTTTGTCTGTGTCTGCCTCTCTCTATGGCCAGACTGTGATCACTGAGTCTGTATTTGCTCAGGATCCGTCTCTGTTTCACATCTCCAACAGTGTAGAGATAATCTGCCAGATTGTATTTTCTGTTTAGGGTCCGATAGCATTCTAGTTTACTTTGGTTTTTACTTTCCTTTTCCCAATGATCTAAATATAACTTTTTACTTTCTTTGATTATTTGGTTTATTCTGATTTGGTTCTGTTCGGTTGTGCCGGTCTGAAGTTTCAGAGCCAGCTGGCAGAAGGGACTGGCTTTAGGTCTCAGCTCTTTGGTTTTAAGTGCTTCGTATTGAAGTGTGTTAGGAGGATTTGAGTTAAGGTGTGTCCAGAATTTGAGAGAACGTTTTTGGATGTGTATTATCAGGGGGTATCTGCCTAATTCAGCCCTGCATGCATTATTTGGTGTTCTTCTCTGAACTCTTAAAATGTTTCTACAGAATTCAGCATGCAGGGATTCTATGGGGTGTTTATCCCATTTGGAGTAATCTGTCAGACATTGTGGACCCCAAACCTCGCAGCCATATAGAGCTATAGGCATAATGACACAATCAAAGATTTGACACCAGACTGGAACTGGAATATCTGTGTGGGTGAATCTGCCTTTGATGGAGTAAAACGCTCGTCTAGCTTTCTCTTTCAGTGCATTCACTGCCAGACCAAAACCTCCTGACGCGCTGATTTTTAGGCCGAGATAATCTTAGTGTAAAGTGTGTTCTATTGTAGTGTTTCCCAGAGTGAATGTGTATCTGTTATCCTGTAATCTGACTTTTTTCTGGAAAATCATAATTTTTTTTCCAGATTGACTGTCAGGGCCCAGTTTTGACAGTATTTCTCTAGCAGGTGTAGGTGTTGCTGTAGACCTTCGGCGGTGTCTGACAGCAGCACCAGATCATCAGCATACAGAAGACATTTCACCTCGTAGTTGTTTAATGTGAGACCGGCTGTTGCAGATTGTTCCAGTAACACGGCTAACTCATTTATACATAAATTAAACAGAGTTGGACTCAAGTTGCATCCCTGTCTTACTCCGCGCCCCTGAGAGAAAAATTCTGTTCTTTTATCGCCAATTTTAACTCCGCATTTGTTTTATGTGCACATGGATTTAATGATGTCATAAGCTTTTCCACCTATGCCTGATAGTAGAATTTTATAATATAGGCCGTCATGCCATATTGAATCAAATGCTTTTTTTAAATCAACAAAACATGCATATATTTTTCCTTTGTTTTTATGATGGACGTGCTCATTGATTAATGTCTGTAGTGTGTAGATGTGGGCGGTGGTTTGGTAGAAATCCGATCTGACTTTTACTGAAGACATTGTGTTTGGTAAGGAAAGCTTGAATTGGAGTATTCAGGATACTACAGAAAGTCTTGCCCCTACACTCTCTGCTGGTCTGTCGGCGAGATTACGTAGCTAACATGAAAATGTTAAGCATTCCCGCTGAGTTTGTAAAAGCAGTGTGTTGAATTTCTTCTGCGACTTGTTCATCGTGCCTATTGGATTAGCAGTCTGAATGACCCAAATACTTGTGCAGTAAAGGCAGGACAAACAGGACGTGTGTGTTCAGCCTCAACACCTTACTGGATGATATCTCCACTGTTATAAGACACACTTTGTATCCCTGCTCATTTACGTCTGTGGCACAGAATGGTGTATGGTAGAAGGACGCAGGTGTTTGTTAAACGGTGTTCTGGCTCTTCATTCGGATTGGACGATAAGTGCTTGTAAAATGATAATTGCTCACTTGTGACCGCACGTTCCTTATTAATGTCCTTATTAATATAAATTGTTGCTTGTTAACCACAAACCGCCTACAGTTGGGATATTAAATTTGGTAGAAAAACATATTTTATAAGAATAACTATTGATAATAAATGGAGGTGTTTATTAAACATGTGTGTCTTTTCTCATAGTGCTTTTGACGATGACTACCATTTAGGGGATAGCACTTGTATTCATAGTAAAATCAATGTAATAAATAGCTTATCGTGGCTCTTTATTATATGCAGATATTCAAAAATGGGAGTGAAAGGTTTGCCTGTTTAATTGTGTCTTTTTACCTGTAAAGTACTTGAAAGGCAGATATCTGTCTGGTTTGACTACTTTTTCGAGCTTGTTTTGCACTGTAAGGGTTGTGAACAGGATGTTGTCACTCTGTTGACAGTAATAGTGTGCTACCTTGTTCTTGCTCTGCTCTGAGAAAGTGATATTTAAGGTTGAGCATTACAGTTACATAGTAACTAGTGATGTCATCAAATTTCCAATTCAACACAAATTAATTGCTAGAATGCTTGGTTCATCTAAATTCAGCGTTGCAGGGAGAAACTGACATGCGCACTTGGTATTTGATGTGTTAATCTTTACATGTCAGAAAGACAGACCCTCACCCAAGTCCCACCCCCTCAACCATTGTAGCCGTTCTCCGTCTACACTTTGGTGACCCATGAAGTCACTGTAAAAAATCCTGTAAATCCTGCACTTCTGGGGAGCCAGAAATATCCGTAAAAATAACCCATAAAATGACATGTTTTTCTTGTAAATTTGCAGTCTTTTTCTGTAATTCGGATTTGGGAAAAATACGTGAACAATAAAACGGTTACATTTTGTAAAATTACATTTTTTTACATTATATGTAAAAAATCTGTATAAAAAAATGTAAAATTGGTTCTGTGTCTATACAATAGAAGTAAATGGGTACCGCCATTGTTCGGTTACAAGCATTCTTTAAAATATCTTTTGTGTTCTGCAGAAGAGAGAAAGTCATACAGGTTTGAAATGACAAGAGGGTGAGTAAATGATGACAGAATTTTCATTTTGGGGTAAACTGTCCCTCCTTTATGATCTCAGATGAGTGTGAAGGCAAACGTGGGTCTTAGATCTCAGAATTGGTACGGCTGGTGTCTTTGAGCCTGTGGTGGAACACAAAGCCAGAAACCCACTGACCCGCTTTGCACCAAACAGTGCGCCACAGCCAGCAGCTGCCATTAGAGAAAGAGAGACTGCAGTCAGTCACACATTTTGATAGAGATGGACGTCTATAGGAAGTATTTCAGAGACATTAAAAGGTGATGAGATGGACAACTCATAATAAAAAGAATGAGATAAATCAATATGGCGGCTGTGGGGGAGGAAATTCTGCCTCACAGTTAAAGAGCCTCATGCTTTTTTCTATTCTCAAACGTATGAGCACATAGTTGAATTAACCTTGAGTTTGAGCCTTCAGTACTTGAAATAAGCACAAAATATGATATTACAAATCAGTGACTAACACCTGATAACAGTGATATGTTATTAGAACATAACCTTGGCAGGATTTTTGTTTCCCAATTGTAGAATGGCAGTGCTTCAGAGTGAACTGACTTACCCTAAAGGGCTGTAATGTTTAAAGAGATAGTTGAAAGAGAGAAGTAAGAAATAAAGCCGTTTTAAATATTTTGTTGTTTTGGGATTTTTAGTTGGGTTTTAAAGGTGTTTTAGGATGATGCGTTTTGTGTGCTGATGCGTTATGTACTGTATGCTGATGTATTTTTCGCCACAAAGAAAAAAACTCATAACAATGGTATGTGTATGTGAGAATCCATAGAGAAAGAATAAGTATCTGCATACTACATGTATCTAAGGTTACAACCCTGAAATATTAATGTAGCCTTCTGTGCCTTCTGCTGAAAACCTTACGCTCTTCTGAGTATACGTGGGTTGTTGTCTCCGATTCATATAAGCTTTAAATAATTGTGCATAAAAATGCAACATACTACAAATGTACAAAAATACTTACAAATCAATATACTTACAATAGCAAGAAAAAATAAAATGATTATACTTTTCTTTGCATCATGCTAGAATACATTGTTGTATTTGCACAGCCAGCTTTTTGAAAGTGCAGTGTGTTTTTGAGCTGTTATTAAGCTGTGCCTGAGATTTCAGTGATAGTTCTGTCTGTGGCTTAAGAAAAAAGTTGTTTTGTGACAAAAACAGCAATTAAATTGCTTGTGATTTCAATTGCTGACAACAAGTTAGTGATAGACAAAGATGGCAACACACAAGAAAATGATTGTATGCCATTTTTTTTGCCTTTTTATATATTTTTTGCCAGATAGTACAGTGTAGAGAGATCTCATCTCATCATTGCATGAGATTTTTGACCTTGATATTAATTAATTATTTGATTTATTATTTCAGGCTGTATACTTCAAACCATAGTCTCTTTTGAAGCAAAATATGAACTTGTTTTAGTAAAAGCACAAAGCCTTTTTTTGTTTTCATAAAAATTAATGTTGTAGAGAGAGAACCTACAAGACTGCTGTTGCACATAGTCTGATTTTGAAAAACTTCTTGAAAAAATCTGTTTCTTCATCGTTTTAAAACACAAATGAAAAACACCCGAGAGATACAGATGCTGAATATACTGTAATTCAGAATTTTCGTTGAGAATATGTCTTACACATTGTAATAAATGGACATTCATTTTGAAAAAACATAGTAAATCAGTCAAGTGACTTTGCTTAAGATATACATAATAGTAGCAAAGCTTATGTTGGTTAGAAGTGGATGTTGCATGTTCAGTCAGTCAGCTTAACAGAGCAAAATATGTGTATTTTGTTATGTGTGTAAATTAAAGTAACGTTCATTAAATGCCATTTACAAGTAAATAAAATCTTGTCTGTTTTTTAGGTATTGTAACATTTAAAGTTTATTGTAAGAATAATAGTCTGACTCTAGCTGACGTTTGTAAGTCAAATGATGGGAACAAACAGTCTGCTGAAGACATTGACAGTGACTCTTAACAACAACTTTTACCACAGTCGCTCATAAGTTTCTCAAACATTTTTTTCTTGTCTGGTTTTGTGATTCCAGAGCATCATGTGGTGATACATTTCTGGCATTAAGCCACCAAAACTAAATGTAGAGGAGCAAAATCAATGTTTTCATATCTGAAATTGTTTTAGTAAACAGAAAAGTGTGTTTTTTTTCATTGTGTTACCTGCTTATATATTAGTTTTTATATAAAACATAGATTTTTTAGGACTCTGGAAAATGAGAATGATTTGTCTGTTAACCTGGTTTATGTCACACGCTCAAACACAGGTGGGCTCTGTCCAGCTCTGTCTGCACACACACACACACACACACACACACACAGGTGCACGCAGGACCACCACATCATTTCACAGCTGCTGTGGTGTGTGAGGAGTGGAGCTCATGTGTCACTCACAGGATGCAACATTACTGCCTCCACCCACGTTGCCAGCTTCACTCCGATCCGGTTGCTAGGCAACCAGGAAGTCATGTTGTCCCATAGACTAGTCAAGTGTAACATCATCCAAAGAGAGTGAAATAGTGAGTGAGGGTTTGTGTTTGCATAGCAGATGTCCTGTTTTATGAGACTGGTTTCCTCGATCTGTTCAGCAGGGCTTAACAGACACAAATGTGTGCCTGACACAGATTTGAAAACACTGTTTAGTATCCAGTATACTGTGTAATATGAGGAGATGTTGTATTCTTAGTTGTGTAAAATGTCCCTTTTTTGAAGAAATGGCGTACATTATGTACTGAATACATTTGTGTATATTAAAGGTGTGGCTGTAATAAATAAACAGATGAAGGTGACTACTGTACTGGGAGACTATATTCTGCAAATCTTTATACGTGTGGTGTCTGTTTTATTTTTGACTGTGTTACGTAATTGCTTTTTGGGTTCTTAGAAAGTGTTTGAAACAGCACTGCTTAAAGGGGTCATATGGCGCGAATACGTGCTTTTCTGTGTCTTTGATGTGTTATAAGTTGCCCATGCATGTATTAGACATGTAAAATTGAAGAAATGAAAGTGTCGGAACGAAAGATGCATTCTATCTAAAAGCGAATGCTCACCCAGACCTGCCTGAAACGCCTCGTGTAGCCACACCCCCACACATCTACGTCAGTTCGTGGTATGATTTGACTAAGACCGCCCAAATGTATACGCAAGTAAGGTGGGCGTACCTGTCAGTACAATCGCTTTGGAACCTGATGTTCCAAATATGGTAAGAAGCGTTACATTTCCGTCACACACTCGCAGTATGCTCGCAGTATTCGACCAATTACTACGCACTGGCCAACCATAGCACTCCTCGCTTTTGGAGAGGCGGGGCAAAGAGGAGATACAAACATGCACAATATGTGGAAAATACGCGCGTTTTTAACCTTAAATCGTGTTTACAAATTGCATTACATCTAAAACAAACAATAATATTTGTTTTAGCCGTGTCATATGACCCCTTTAATGTTGACATTTGAACAGAATTTGAACAGAAAAACTTAGCCTGACAGCACTCAATACCTGTGGCTCGGTGTGTACCCAACTTTCCCATGACTTTCTCATACTACATATGGCCAAAAGTACGATAACACATCCTAAATGTTCTTGTTGAGCATTGAATTTCAAAACTATATTCGTTAATTGGAAGTTGGTCCTTTTACAACAGCTTCCACTCTAGGAAGGCTTTCTACTAGTAGGTAGCAGGATTTTCTCTTATTCAGAGTTTCAGACATAAGACATTTGAGTTTGGTTAAAAGGCCTATTAGCAGTCAACGTCCCAGTTCACCATAAAGGTTCAGTGTGGTTCATGTCTGAGATTTGTGCAGGTCTGTCAGGTTCTTCAACACCAGACTTAATAGAGTATTTCTTTATGGATTTCAAAACACCCTTTTCTGTTTCAGCATGATGCGTCCTCCATGCACAAAGCAATGTTTATAAAGGCCTCAGTCTGCTGGAACAGAAAAGGGCCTTTCCCAAATTGTTGCTTCAAATTTTAAAACACATCATTCTCTAGAACTTCATTTTGTGCTGTAGGCAGATCAGTAAATTGAAAGGCCAAGATTTTGGTTATGAAGTGCATTTGCCTTTTTGCTACAATAAGACGTAAATCACTGACACTTTATTTTGAATCAGTTTTACGTGTGTTTTTAGCTAGTGATCCTTTAGAGTATTTTGGTTCTTGGGTGCACAAGTTGAAGGGTTTAACATTCCGTGTAAGCTTTTAAAGGATTTGTTCACCCAAAACAGATTTTTTTCTTCAAACTCATTTCAGGTATGGGTCACCATATCTGACAAATAGGTTACTTTCACATTTCATATTAGAGCTGTCTTAACTTAATATTCTTGATTAATATTCTTGATCTTAATTATCTTAAAATATGTAAGTGTTGTGGTTTTGTCTCAAGATGAACAGTAGGCATGTTTATAAAAACTAGGTATTTAAATGACCTATTTTAACTTAGGCCTAGTCCTGGTTTAATCTAAGCCCTGTCCAGGAAACTGCACCTTTAAATTGTACAGGTTTGTGGTGAATTATGACAGAATTTAAATTTATGGGTGAGCTATTCTTAAAACGTTTTTTTTTTCATTCAAAATGCCATCTATAATCACATGATCACAAAATTGTTGCCTGTAGGGTGACCTTTGTCTATTTCTCTGTGTTCTTTGTATAGGAAAATCGTTATAAAGTTTGGAAAGAAGAAACGGAAGAAGGCAGAATCCTCAGAAGAGCTGTCTGATGATGACAGACCGCCCCGACGGTCTTCAAAAGACGATGATTCGGTGAGCTTTGATTCTACAGACTTCTGTGTACAGTATCTGTGTAAAAAAAGTCAGCTGTGTAAAAATTAGTTGTAAGCGGTTATTGTTAGAGTATGTTGCATAAGACACGTTTTTGCACTGGGCCAAAGACAAAGTAACTTTGTGCAGGCATATGTATGCTCAGAGAGAAAGACTGTATGCTGAAAGAATTCCCACTCTTTCTTCTGACATGCGTCCCATTCTCCCCGACCATGATACCCCTCCTGCTATCCTCTTTAAATAACCCTGTGTTAAATAAAGCAGTGTGCATTTGATGACTCCGTTAGCCTGTCAGAGATAAGGCTATAGCTATGCGCCTCTGATGCATTCTGGGAAACATTAGGATGTTATGGTGGATGACTTTAATTGGTCATCCTGAGATATTCTCATCCTCTCCATTTACTTTAACTCATAGCATTTAGGTCATGTTATATTTGGGAGGACAGGCACACACACACGCTGCACTGTACTAATTTACTGAAGGGCTTCCATCCTGTCAGGGCATCTTGCCGAGTAAAAAATAAACTTGTACATGCGCAAGGGTTCTTCTTTTCTCTGTGTCATACAAACTTGTGTCATTCCCATAGACACAGGTGTACTGAATCAATCACATTCATAGACGACACTGTGGTTTCTCAATACTGCTCTTGTGTGTGTGTGTGTGTGTGTGTGTGTATGGAGGGGAGTAGTGTCTAGAATTGTGGGAATGTTGCACCACTCATACTGTGTCTTATTCAGACCAACACTGAGAATTAAATTGCAGATGTACAAATGAAACCACACTCACTCATATATATATTTTTACAGAAGCGGCGTTCTAACCGGAAGATCAAGAGGAAGAAGTATGAGGAAGATGGGGAGGCCCGACTGTCTGATGAAGAAATGAAGGTCATCGTCAAAGCCAAGAAGAGCAACTCCAATGCTCACAGAAACCCTGCAGTGCAACTCTTTGTGGTGAGTATGTGCAATTGTCATGTAGTATACAAGCTAGAGCTGTCACGGTTATTAAATAATCGTCTCATCGCGATTGTTTGACCTCATCGCGATGGTTTCAGATCATCGCAATTATTGCACATCTCAATAGAAGACACTAGGGGGAGCTGTACTGCATCTTCATATTGCATATTTTATTGTATATATTGTAACTAAAGCATGGTAATACTTGTAAAATGTACCACCACAACACAATCACTTTAAAAAAAACTAATGCATATACCATAAAAATAACCTGCAGTACAATTTAATGTTATTTCAGTGTGAAAACCAGTCTACCAAAATCTCATTAACATAGAAGTAAACTTTTATTGTAGTCTTGCAAGTGAGAAACAAACAGACTAGAAGCTTTTCTATGACTGATAGCATTTTAATGGTGGCTTCAATTCACTCCTGATCAATTTACTTAATTTACAAGTATTTTACGGTTGTATTATTGACCGGTAAAAGCCTAAACCTTAAGTATGATGACCCAATTTTTTCCTATGTTTTCCAAGAAAAAGAACATAGTCTTTATATTCAGAACAATATGGTCGTTTCAAAGCTGAATAAAAAATGTATGAGAATTAAAAGTCAAAGCTCTAAAACAGACAATTAATCGACATAATCGCAATGATTTATCAGACAATTAATCGTCAGCCAAATTTCATAATCGTGACAGCCCTAATACAAGCATGTTATTTAAAGGGACAGTTCACCCAAAAATGAAAATTCTGTCATCATTTACTTACCCTCTTGTCATTTCAAACCTGTATGACTTTCTTTCACACAAAAGAAAGAACACAAAAGAAGATATTTTGAAGAATGTTGGTAACTGACCAATGGAGGTACCCATTCACTTCTCTTATATGGACACAAAACCAATGCAAGCCCGTGGGTAACGCCGTTGTTCTGTTACCAACATTCTTCAAAATATCTTTTGTGTTCTGCGAAAGAAAGAAAGTCATACAGGTTTGAAATGACAAGAGGTGAGTCAATGATGACAGAATTTTCATTTTGGGGAGAATTATCCCTTTAAAGATCCATTTTTCTTTCATCTTTAACATAATAAGACCTGTGCATCCTTTTGTTTGTAAGATAATTGGTGTTTATAAATGTGTAGGACTAGGCGAAAAAAGCTAAAACTAAATGTTTTTATTTTATTTTTAAGCTTTTGATTGTATTTACTGTATCTCTACACAGAGACTTCAGTAAATATTCAAAAATGGTGACACAATTTATCATTCTTCTTCAATAAAGTGTTTGATTAATTGAAACTGAATCAAATAAATGATGTAATTTCACTTTTGCTACTGACGTTCAGATCAAAGATGCTATTAATATATATTCTTCCTAGACAAAGAAGGATTGTAAAACTAGTCGAAGTAGACGTGTTTTGAGGAACTTAGCAGTCAAATAAAAAGCCCATTAAAATCTGTATTCCCATTCTTGTTTTATTTTATGTTGCTAAATCAACATAGTATATTCCACGTATATTGCAGGGCACTATGCTTGAGTTTGTCATGCGGCATTAGAATATGTTTTGATGTTTTCTGTGTCTCAGTGGTTAGAGCATGGCGCTAGCAACGCCAAGGTCATGGGTTCGATCCCAGGGGATTGCACATAGTCAGAAACAAATGTATAGTACAATGCAATGTAAGTCGCTTTGGATAAAAGCATCTGCCAAATGCATAAATGTAATGTAAATGATGTTTGTATTGGTTTACAGGAGAACCCAAGTGAGGAAGATGCAGCTGTGGTTGACAAAATCATGGCATCTCGCTTGGTGAAGAAGGAGGTAACAGCATGTGCTATTTTTTTGCATGTTCTTACAAGAATTTTTTTAATACTTGAAAAGTTTAGCTCAATGCAGATAGACTGGCAGCAGAGAGAGTGATGCTTTCATTTCTCAGAAAGAATGTGAAACATGCCTGTTAGGTTTTTTTTTAAATCAATTTTAATATATTTAATCTTTACAAAGTTAAAATATTCTGACATTTTTCTTATCACGCGGTGCTAACATTTATGCACATCAGATGCTTCACCAGCAAAAATAAATGTATTATATATTTTATAATATATATATATATATATTATGCTTTAGTGGCCATTAAGGAAATAGTAGTATAGTTTTCTAAACATTCTTTGCCAACTAATGTACTTTAAACTTTTGCAATGTGGTTTACAATGAGAAATTTGGCATGTGCACTTTTCTTATGGATAAATGAATTATACATGAAGTCGTTTATTGTTTTTATTCTTTGTTTGACAGGTTTCTCCTGGAGTGGTAGTGGAAGTTGAGGAGTACTACGTCAAATACAAGAACTAGTGAGTCGCATTTGTGTTGCTGTTTTTCAGTTAGCTGTGAAATGTGATGTTTTCATACCTCTAATAATGCAGAGGAGCTCAGAGCAGTTTACTGTGAGAGTGGGCATGAGTTGATGAGCATGCATAATTAAACGTGTGTGTGTAAGGAGCATTCTGTAAATATGCAAATGTGTGTGCTTTCCAGCTCGTATCTTCATTGTGAGTGGGCGACGGAGCAACATTTAGTGAAAGACAAGAGGATCCAGCAGAAAATCAAGCGCTTCAAGATGAAACAGGCACAAAAGGCACACTTCTTCGCCGATGTAAGGACACCACTGTTTCTTATAACTTGAACAAATAGATACTGTGTGATGATTTTCTGTGGTTTCTTGCAGGTTAAATGGCATATCGTGTAGTCATTAAACCATTGTATTTACTCACCCCCATTCTTCTGTTTCACCACTTAATTTTTGTTCCTTACATACCGAGATCCTTGATTTTCCATACGATGGAAGTAGCTTGTTATTTTTAAATGCCTTGTATGTGTGTGTTTAAGATGGAGGAGGACCCGTTCAATCCTGACTATGTGGAAGTGGACAGAGTGCTGGAGGTCTCGTACTGTCAGGACAAGGACTCCGGAGAGGTAACAAATTGCTTATTCAGTGGAGACTTTCGGTGAGGTTGGTGCATGTATTGTGAGTCTCAAAGCCTCCCCATGTGTACAGCCGTTGGTGTATTATCTGGTGAAGTGGTGCTCGCTGGCGTACGAGGACAGCACATGGGAGCTGAAGGAAGATGTGGACCAGACTAAGATCGAGGAGTTTAAGCAGCTGCAGGCAGTAAAACCAAACACCAACAGAGTGGTGAGACCATCCCTTTCCATCTTTCTCATTGATCTAGATCTAGTTTGATATTTTATGGCTTTTCTTCCTAATTAGAAGTGGAACAACGTTCAGATTCCAAAGTCCATGCTGTTTTTGTCTCAGGAACGTCCTCCGGCAAGTCACTGGAAGAAGCGGGAGCAATCGCGAGAGTATTGTAATGGAAACTGTCTCAGGGATTATCAGTTGGAGGGTGTCAACTGGCTGCTCTTCAACTGGTATAACAGGTGAGTAAATGAGTGCTTCCTGTTTCTGTGGTCTAATGAAAACATACTGGTCATGTTTTTTGTGTTTATTTACATGCAAATTCCAAAAAAGCCTTGGACTCTCCGAGTGGCCCCTTGCATTGTGGCCTTTGTTTTACTTAAAACTTAGTTTGTACTCTTTAGACAAAAAATTATAAACAATCTGTTTTTTAAAGTATGTGTTTAGCATGTTGCACACTTTCATTGAGCTTAAACAGTAACAGGCTTTATCGCATTCCACACCATGTCTATGGGAAACAACCTTACACGAAGACGGCAAGATCACAAGTAGAGTTTGCCTTGTATCATATATCCCTCACAATGTCCTTCACTGTTCCATGCTTTTTCCCTGCTGATTAACGCTTGAAGGCTTTTGTTTTCTTCACTAAAGTTGTATCCACACGTTCTGTGTCCTAGTTATTCACTTCTTTCTATGTATAAAGATCTTTAACTCAATATTAGATAGTCGTGATAGATGATCTGTGGTTCTGTGTCATCTGCCCTTCAGACTTCACATAGTGTTTCGACAAGCAATGGAGAATAAATGGATTATAAGAATTGAAATTTCACTGACTCATCTGACTGATTCATATGTACTGAAGTAAATTAGAAGCTTGATTTGAAAGTGAGTTGCTGTAATATATTAGTCCATTTACCGTACCAGTCTTTTCACTACTTGTCCTTGTTTTGTACATTCTCAAGGTTGGAACCACTCACCCCGTGTAGTTTCATTCCTGTATGCCGTTTTTTCCCCCGTGAAATTTACATTTGACCATGATAAGAACATCATAAACATACTTCATCAATCTTGTGTGCTATATTCCAGGTCTGGAAAGCAACACGTCATTGTTCAGCTATAAATTATTACAATCTATTGGCAGCCCTAATTATTACGCCAGCACCATTAATTATGCTTCAGTATCTGTCAACAATATCAACAATAGAAGTGAACATCTGGAGTGTCTGAGGACTGTTGGTGGTTGGAATACTCAACAAACACTTGTTGTTCATTTGCAGGCGTAACTGTATTCTGGCTGATGAGATGGGTCTGGGTAAGACCATCCAGTCCATCACATTTCTGGATGAGATCTGCCGCACAGGGATCAAGGGGCCGTTTCTCATCATCGCCCCACTTTCCACCATCACTAACTGGGAGAGGGAGTTCAGAACCTGGACGAACCTCAATGTCATTGTGTACCACGGCAGTGTGGTCAGCAGGCAGATGCTCCAGCAGTATGAGATGTACTTCAGAGATGCTCAGGTGCCATTTTACATCATCTCTGCTGTGATTGAAAGCTTTTGTGTTGGTTACCTTTTACTTTCATTTCGGTGAAGGAGAAGGGTAGATGAAACCAAGTGAGCCAATAAATGTTTTTGAGAATATTATAATTATTTATATAGAGCTATTAAAAATTGCCCAGAGAATCAACAAAATGTAAGTAATCGATACCAATTCCATCGAGATACCACTTTTGATAGCACAGGGAAAACATGTTAGATCAAACTGTAAAACTATGGAAAAACAATGCAAATGAAATCAAATAAACAAGAAATCATCTGTAACATACAATCATTTAATATCAATTTGCATACATTTATTATCAAGAAAGTATTCTGTACCTTTGACATCAAATTGTTATTAAAAGTCCATATTGTGATGATTGATGAAGGAAAGTGATACATTACTGTAGTCTAACATGTAAATCACAGGGAAAGAAAAGCAAATGTGCAATCCGTCATTCAGTCTCTCTCGCTCTCACAGGGTCGTGTGATAAAAGGTGCTTACCGGTTTCAAGCGGTCATTATCACATTTGAGATGATTTTGGGAGGCTGTCCAGAACTGAACGCAATTGACTGGCGATGTGTCATCATTGATGAAGCCCATCGGCTCAAAAACAAGAACTGCAAGCTACTAGAAGGCTTCAAACTTATGAGTCTGGTACAAATGAGATGTTAAATGTTCACCTAATCATTCTCTTTTGCCTATGTTTTCGATCTTTCTGATTTGCTATCT
The DNA here is from genome assembly GCF_024868665.1 of Triplophysa rosa. Classification (NCBI taxonomy): domain Eukaryota; kingdom Metazoa; phylum Chordata; class Actinopteri; order Cypriniformes; family Nemacheilidae; genus Triplophysa; species Triplophysa rosa. Next base: position 21,100,045 of record NC_079890.1, read on the forward strand.
GTTGACCTTTCGACCTTTAGGAACACAAGGTGTTATTGACAGGCACCCCCCTACAGAACACGGTGGAGGAACTCTTCAGTCTACTGCACTTCCTGGAGCCAACCCGCTTTCCCTCTGAAAACACATTTATGCAGGAATTTGGAGACCTCAAGACCGAGGAGCAGGTATTTTCGCTTAGTGTTTCTTTATGTACTATGGTTGGGGGGTGGGGTTTACTTTGCTATACATCGAGGACAAATTTATTATAATTTTCTTTCGGGGACCTTTAGTGATGTCCCCGTTTGGAAAAGCAGTTCACAAGGTTTTTTTCTATTTTTTGATTGATTCTGTTGTTCTGTGTGTAATTTGCTTTATTGTCATTTTATTTATATATAGACAATAGCAGTCTATGGTGTGTCCTCACTTAGCTCAATAATAAAACGACTCTGCTCCACTTGTATGTGTAGGTCCAGAAACTCCAGGCCATCCTGAAGCCGATGATGCTGCGTCGTCTTAAGGAAGACGTTGAAAAGAAGTTGGCCCCGAAAGAAGAGACCATCATCGAAGTGGAGCTCACCAACATCCAGAAGAAATACTACCGCGCCATTCTGGAGAAAAACTTCTCATTCCTGGCTAAAGGCGTTGGCCAAGCCAACGTCCCCAACCTGCTCAACACCATGATGGAACTACGGAAATGCTGCAACCATCCCTACCTCATCAAAGGTTCAGACACAAACCACTGCTGAAACCCAAACATACACATCTACGTTAGAAAAGTTCCTAAACTCTCTCTCTCTTGCATCTAGGGGCTGAAGAAAAGATCTTGGAAGACTTCAAGGAGGTGTACCTCCCAACAGCTGTAGATTTCCACCTGCAGGCTATGATTCAGTCCGCAGGTAAACTGGTTCTCATCGACAAGCTGCTGCCCAAGATGAAGGCAGGTGGACACAAAGTTCTCATCTTCTCCCAGATGGTGCGCTGCCTCGATATCCTGGAAGACTACCTCATCCAGAGAAGGTGGGAAACGCAAGACTGTACATAGTCCTATACAGGACAAAAAAACTAATCTTAGGGCTCGTAGGAGGTTTTTGAATTTCATTTTGGATGGCTTTTGTTGAGTTCGTCCAGAGTTCAGAGGGTTTAACTGCATTTTGTCACATGGCCCTCTGCTGTGTTTGCTTCAGATGCTTTATAGCATTTAGATGCAGTTTTAACACGCACTCCAATCTGCTTTTTTGGCCCGCGTTCAGTGCCACTGTTTACTTATCCTGGTTTATGTTCACATGTGAACATGTTTCTTATCTCTGTATAGAGTTCTTTAAGTTAAACTTATTTGCTACCAACGTCATATGACAAGCTCCGTGCATGTTCTTTTTTTATCTTCAGTGGATAGTCATTGGGATTGTTTTGTTACATGTAAAGTGAAGTATCCTTCATTTCCAGTGCTTTGTCCTTGACAATCTAGTAGCTAGTTTGTACAATGTAGGATTCGTAAAGTGGTGCACGTGTGTTGGCTCATCCAGCTAGGGCACAGCAAGAAACAGACACTCCAGGGATCTCACATCAGGCACACAGTCCCAGAGGCACAGGTTTGCCCAAAGTGGGTCAGAGAAAGGAGAAAGCAACAGGCAGAGACAGTAGATGGTCACTGTGAATAAGACCGATAGGAAGAGATGAATAGTTGGAATGCAAGAAAGAGTGGGTGAATGGGGAGGAGAGAGGAGAAAGATGGTCATGTTCCAAATGGTGCACTCCTTCCTAAATAAGCACCTTCCTAAATAATTAAATGGCAAATGGGACAGTCTTGTGGACTTCACAGATTTCCACAAAGGAATACCATGACACGTTTTGGACGGGGCCAAAGAGTTTCAGACAAATAATACCAATATAGTTTTTCTGTGTTATGCTGTCATGTATGCTAGCTTTGAGGCATATTACAGATTTATGAATAACAAACATTATTCTGACTCGCGTCAAAGCCAGGCTGTATTCCTCTTTTTTTTCACCAGTGCTCAATAAAATCCATTGATTTGTAATTCTGAAGTCAAACTGACCTTTTCCAGATACCTCTATGAGCGGATAGACGGCCGTGTACGTGGGAACCTTCGTCAAGCAGCAATAGACCGCTTCAGTAAACCCGACTCGGATCGATTCGTCTTCCTGCTGTGCACACGAGCAGGTGGGCTTGGAATTAACCTCACAGCTGCCGACACCTGTATCATCTTTGACTCGGACTGGAACCCACAGAACGACCTGCAGGTACACAAACACACCTGATAACAGTTTTTCCTTATTTGTACGTAGATGTTTCTATGTTTTTCTATTGTTTTGTTTGTTTTGCAGGCTCAGGCTCGGTGCCACCGGATTGGTCAGGATAAAGCGGTGAAGGTATATCGACTGATCACGCGTAACTCGTACGAGCGAGAGATGTTCGATAGAGCCAGCCTTAAGCTGGGATTGGATAAAGCCGTGCTCCAGAGCATGAGTGGGCGGGACAACAGTCTAGGAGGAGGAGGCGGGGGGGTAAGTCATCAGACGAATCATGTTTTCTTCAGCCTCGTTACGTTGTGTATATTTTTGTTTCATCCATATTATTGTAATTCTACAGCAGATGCAACAGCAGCTCTCCAAAAAGGAGATCGAGGACCTTTTGCGCCGCGGAGCCTACGGTGCCATCATGGATGAAGAAGATGAAGGGGCGAAATTTTGTGAAGAAGACATTGACCAAATCCTGCAGCGCAGAACCAAGACCATCACCATTGAATCTGAGGGGAGGGGCTCCACCTTTGCCAAGGTGTCTTTTTCTTCCACCTCCGTGTGTATTTGTGCTGATGTACAAAGCAACCTTTAAAGTGATAGTTCATCCAAAAATGTCATTTACTCACCCTCTTGTCATTTCAAACCGGTACGACTTTCTTTCTTCTGCAGAACACAAAAAAGGTATTTTGGCAAGAATGTTGGCACCCATTGACTTTCATTGGTTTGTGTCCATGCAACAGAAGTGAATGTGTGCCACTGCTGTTCGGTTACCAACCTTCTTAAAAATATCTTCTTTTGTGTTCTGTGGAAGAAAGTTATACAGGTTTGAAATGACAAGAGCATGAATAAATGGTGACAGAATTTTCATTTTTGGGTGAACTATCACTTTAAAGGCGCAGTTCTTAATTGACAGCGGCCACTAGCGTTGTATTATAGATTTGCCACGAATCGCTCAGTCCAAACACGACGGTGGCCACCACAGTACAAAAAGATGTCGTTCTCATGATGACGCAGGGAAGAGATTTTGCGGGCATTAGAAAGAGCTATGACTTATGTGTTACATAAAATAAAAGGTTTGTGGATTTTACGTTTGAAAAGAAGGATAAAAGTCAGGCAGGAGCTAGGACCTGCGCTAATATTATAAAGACTTTCCAGCAGAGACACGTTAGGACCTGCGGTACTGAGGCTTTTAGCAGAGATACTCACAGATATCTATGGAGATATTTTCCAGCAGAGAGACGTTGGAGAGAAAGATCGTCTAAAAATCACCTCCGAGGAGGATGCTTTGATTCGGATCAGTATGTGAGTAACATACTAACATACCAAGATATGTTGTTGTTGTAATATTAGCTGTGTGACAGAGCAGTTTTGAGTGTCATTGTTTATCTGGAACCGCTTTAATATTGTACTCGTCCAGATACTGGTGAGAGAGAGCGAGAGCGCGTTGGAGCTGAAACTGGAGAGCGAGCGAGAGCGCGTTTTATTCTTTTACTCAATGATGAATAAACTTTCAGTTAATCCGCGGGTCACATGCGTTCCGCACCGGAGAGCACGATCCGTACGAATCACGGATCTTCCCGCGATCCGTTTCACCACGATACCGCAGCGGAGAGGAAGAGGAAACACGCGTTGTAGAGTTGTTTGTCCATTTAGGGCTGCTGTACAAAACATGGCGGCAAATTCAATGTATGTAGGGCTGCTCTGTATGTAGATATAAACGGCTTATTCTAAGGTATTACAAACTTAATGGTTCATTACGTAAGGTCTTTATACACCTCTGAAGAAATAGTTTTGTATATTATATTGTATTTCTGTCAGTAGATCCTCCTAAAAATGCCGTATTGTTCCTTCAATTACATTGTTTTAGCAAATATCACGTTTTTTTTATTAACATTTTCTTTACGCATTATTTGTTTTTACTTCTTGATTCTTATGACACCGTATAGCAGTTGATTCAAACATTTACTCTTGTTTTTGTGCTTGCAGGCCAGTTTTGTAGCTTCAGGGAACAGAACGGACATCTCTCTGGATGACCCCAACTTCTGGGACAAGTGGGCTAAGAAAGCAGAGATTGACATGGATACAGTTAATGGCAGAGTAAGTGGCACACAAACTTGGTTGTGTGAAATCAAGGTTTTTTTCTCATTTCGCCATCATCTTTTCACAAACTCAGTGGGGTGGTTTCCCGGACAGGGATTAGTTTAAGACAGGACTAGGCCTTAAATTAGGACATTTAAGCAGTTTTTACAATCATGCTTTACTGGTGTGCATTTTGAGAGGAAACAAGAGCACTTATGTATTTTAAAACATGTCACTGTAAGCTATTTTCAGTTTTGACAGCTCTAACATTTATTTTAGTCTAGGACTAGTCTTAAGCCCTGTCCAGGAAACCGCCCCTGTGTGTACCAAATATGATTTTTCAGGCGTTTGTTTTTTATAAGTCTATAATGAAAGTGAACAGGGACTGGTGCTGGTGCTGTCAAGCTTCAAATAGAAAAAAACACAAGAAATAATAAGTGGTCCGTATGACTTGTGTGCAATATTTTTAGTTTACTGATGTTTGTGTTAGGAACAGACTGAAAAGTCATATGGCTTTGGAATCGCATGAGTCATCAATAAATTCTCATTTTGTAAAGAACGATTCCTGCTATAATAACAGCAAAGAACAGTTTCAGATAACTAAGCCAAGTGTTCCAGTGCCAGAATTACTCACAACTTAGTTTCTGCCTAGACATCTGTGATGATAAAATTTAGAGATTCAAACTGGTTGATATGAAAAGCAGCTGAGTGTTAATGGCTGATAGAAACCCCCAGAAGTTAGATTCTAAGCAGAGACGGTGCTGTAAAAGATACAGCAGGATGCTGGTTAAGACGACTGGAATTCAATACAATGCACTTTCTTGGATAACTTGATTGTTGTTCTTTTATTTATTTTTGCGAACAGTTTTCTAAGTTAGCTTTGAGTGCTTTTCTCACATCCAGCAGAACACAGTTACTGTTATTTAAGTGCATAGCGCTGCTCTTAGTAAAAGTGTGTTGGCCACTTCATTTTTACGGTTGTCTCTTGTTGCCGTTTGACTACAGAACAGTCTGGTGATCGACACCCCTCGAGTCAGGAAACAGACCCGGCCGTTCAGCGCCACTAAGGACGAGCTGGCTGAGCTGTCTGAAGGAGAGAGCAGTGGAGATGACAAGCCCAAGGTCCGCCGGCCGCATGACCGCCTCAACAGCTACGGCCGCACAGAGTGCTTCAGGGTGGAGAAAAATCTGCTGGTGTACGGGTGAGTGGCCGCTAGCAGTCGACTGATATGAATTTGTCATTGCCAGAAACACTTAGAGAGCAAAGACTTCAAATGTGTTGCCTGTGATTGTAAATGGAGAGTTAGACATAAGAGATGTACTGCAGGTGAAATTGATATCACAGCTTTTAACAGCTGTAGCGAAAGATTCTTAAAGTACTAAAGCTTCTAACATCAATCCAGGGGCACACTTTATTTAAAGGTCCAGTTCTCGGTTTTAGTAAACTATTAACTACGACTTTTGCTTAGTTAACTCTTCATTTGTTGCTTATTAATAGTTAGTAAGGTAGTTGTTAGGTTTAGGTATTGGTTAGGATCAGTGTTGGGTAAATTACTCTCAAAAAGTAATTAATTACTAGTTACTAATTACATATTCAATAGTGTAATTAGATTAGTGTACAAATTACTCTCTCCAAAAAGTATTTAGTTACTTATTACTTATTACTTTCTATATCCTACATCAACCTTGATTAGTTAAGTGATTCAAGGATAGGCATGAAAGGGCTCTTTTAATTAATTCAAATAAATAATATTAAACTACATAAAGTACTCTTATTAACTGACCAAAGTATTACAAATGTGAGAATTATACATAAAGCACAGATTTTAAAGTTAGACTTTGAATTTTGATCAATTCCACTATAGCACACACATATTACACAAAGTATTTAGTTTAATTACATCAAAAGTAACTGTAATTAAATTACAGAAAAAATAAGAGTAATCCCTTACTTTACTTTTTCAAGGGGAAAGTAATTAAATTACAGTAACTAATTACTTAGTAACTAGTTACACCCAACACTGGGTAGGATTAGGGATGTAGAATATGGTCATGCAGAATATGTGCTTTATAAGTGCTTATAAACAGCCAATATGCTCATAATAGGCATGCTAATAAGCAACTAGTTAATAGTGAGAATTGGTCCTTATACTAAAGTGTTACCCAATCCAGATTCCTTGTGACTAAAAGTCATATTATGTCAAGATGTTGATTCTTACATCCCTCCCTCTTGGCGTCGTAGGTGGGGTCGCTGGATGGACATCCTGACGCACGGCCGCTTTAAACGTCAGCTGAGCGATCGTGACGTGGAGTGCATATGCAGAGCGCTCTTAGCATACTGCCTCGTTCATTACCGCGGAGACGACAAAATCAAGAGCTTCATGTGGGATCTGATCGCTCCCACGGAGGACGGCAGGACCAAAGAACTTCAAAACCATCTGGGTATGAAAACCGAAGCGTTGTTATAAATTCAATTACCTTTCCTTTCACATCCCGCCAGGAGGATAATTAGCATCTATTTATAAAGCCTGTGACATCATTTAGAGCTGGGAATGTGACTCCCGCAGGTCTGTCGACTCCAGTACCGCGAGGCAGAAAAGGAAAGAAGATGAAGACTCAGTCCAGCTCGTTTGATATTCAGAAAGCAGAGTGGATCCGAAAACACAACCCAGAGCACATGCTGTCTGACGACGGGTACAAGAAACATCTGAAACACCACTGCAACAAGTGAGTATTGCATTTGTTACTATGAAGTACCGTCCCAAACGTGTGTTTGCTGGAGTATGTGCTTCTGTGCATTATGATTTGATAATGTATTGTACAATATGGTTGGTGTTAGGCTGGCTTGATGAGCACAGTTTTTCCTAGTGTTGACATATCCTGTTAAAACAGGAAGTGGGTAGGACAGGCTTTTGTTACATCACAGCGATGAAATGTGATTGGCTATTTGCTGATGACAGTTGGTTGTATGTAGCTTCTTTTCTTCTCATTCTCTGTAGTCTATGTATGGCTGTGCCACTCTTAAGTATTTAATTTGAAAAACTGGAAAAAATAAGTGTAGCGGTGATGATGTAGCCGTAATGATGTAGTGATGTAATAAAGTGTAGTGTAAGATGAGTCATGTTTATTATAAATGTAAAAAAACTTTTAAGCAATTCAGAGTCAGAGAGAAGCTTTATTGTCATTTCAGCCATATTGGCCTACAGCTTGTAAACAGTAAAAAAAAGGTTTTCCAGGACCAGGGTGCTACAAAAGACAACACAAGACATACATTTCGCTATAAATAATTTCAATAATCTTAAATGGGCAAACAATTTTTGGTTCATACATTGATAATCATTCATTTAGTTCATGATTTGACGCTTTTTGAACCACTGCAATTTATGTTCAAACACTAGTGGATTCCATTTAGTAATATGATATCTTATGTTTATTTGGCGGCGCGTCACTGTTATGATCAGATATTCAAAAGCTATGGCCAGTTGTGAAACAATAGTAACACCCACTATAATCAGCAGCCACATGGCTACGTGTGAACGCCCTGGTAGATGGATATCCTGCTGTGCTAGGAAGTGCACACTAAACAGTGTTTGGGGAATCTCCTAGTTTAGGTGTGTGATGTTATTCGGGTAAAGCCCCCTTCTCACTGCTCACTCCGCACACACATACACGGTGGTTTAGGGGTTCTACTACAGGCAGTGGGAGACAAGGTTATGTCACTCCTCTGGTGTCAAACTCAAAAAACTGGCTGACTATCATTCTTTCATCAAGCACATAAGCTTGTGAAATCAGTCTGGAGAAAACAATAGATGTACACAATCTCAGGCTGTAAATCAGGTTTTGTGTGTCTGTTTTGATAATTGGACTGCTCTTGGCCAGGATATGTATGTGCGCGTGTGAGAGAGGTGTAATCACTGTAAAGTTGGCTTTGCGTCCAGTGCTTTTTGGCATTGGAGAAAGTTCCCCATTGTTTTGTAAGCTCCCCTGCTTAACACACACTCAGGATGACCAGGGACAGCACTGTCAGTTTTGCCTCTGTCTGCATATTCCCTTGGGATATACATGCCACTAATGTTAGGGTGTGAGTATGTCTGAGGTGTAGTATAATAGAGTGTGGTTTTCATATTGTTTCAGCATGTGATTATGACAATCACATCATATAGGTCTGTTCCATGTCACAAACATAAATGCCACATTTATTTTGCCACGTATATGAACAGGTTACAGAATTGCGACATTGTGAATAAGCAGTGCAGAAGTAAAACTGCAAGTAAGCAGATGGAATTCAGTAATGCTGTGTGTGAGAACCTGCACTGATGCTCAGCTGCCCCATGAGGGGACGCGCGGGGGAGTTTGCATAAGAGACTTGGCTCTGTACGTAGTGCTTGTGCACTTTGCTCACATCTTGTCTCATCTTGTCTGCCACAGGGTGCTGTTGAGGGTCAGAATGCTGTACTATCTCAAACAGGAGATGATCGGAGTGCAGTGCCAAAAAGTGCTGGATGGAGCAGATGCCAGGTAAGCATTAGCCTGAACCTTCTCACCTTATTACAGAGTAATTCTGTCATGGGAAAGAAAAACTGAAAACGTGACAAGGGTGATCTGCTCGTGTCAGTGTTGTGGGAGAAGATGAAATGACAGTCATTTTACTGTCAACATTAGACTGCCTTTTAGTAAGAGGAAAGGAACTGACTTACGAACAAAAGAACCCAGAAATCTGACAAATGTTTTAGAAGGTAAAAAATCGCTCTCACATACCTTCTCTGGATCGGTTCCACATTTGTGGAATGATCTACAAGATCAGCAGATTCTGTAGCCATCTTTAAGAATCGGCTGAAAACACATCTCTTCCGTCAGCACCTGACCGATCAGTTCTGACTTCTATCTCTTTTCTACTCTTTCTAAAAAATATCTTGGTATACTGTGGTAGGCTTTGTGAGACCAGTTTTACTGCGCTTATGCTTTTTGTTGTCCTTATGTTGTTCCAATTGCTTCCATTGTTTACCCCATTTGTGCGTCTGCTAAATGACTAAATGTAAGAGATCCAAACATTGTTGCAAACTGAGCTCAGATTTGTTAATTGATATTATTGAAGATTTCCGTATGAAGTTGAACTTAAACATTTCTCGTCATGTTTCCCCAAATCCAGATTCATTTACCTATACAATTTACAGTATAGTAAATAATAGTCATACTGTATTTTATCAGCTGAGAACTTAAAAAAAATGTCTGAGCTACAAGAGAGCAACCTCTCAGCATTACAATTTTCCACTGTTATCATATAAAAGAGCCTAAAGATTTGTGAATTTGTTACAATTTGTGCTAAAGAGTAGAGATTAATCTCAAAATCAAGGGCATGTTAAAAATAAAATATGATTACTAGATTAAAGTGATAATATTTTGAGGAAAAAAACGTTTAAAAACGTATTTTATGTTTAACGTGGCTCTAATCCTCTTTCGTACATTTGTGATTTTATTTATTTTTTATTCACTTGTGTATCATCTAGATTTTAGGGTTAGGTTTTGCGCTGGCTGTACTGGTGCAAGTCAGTTTAAGCCAGTTCGCACAGTAAGAGAAACAACCATGCGCCATCTGCTGTTCGGCGAAGGAAATTGAAGGAATGCTCTGGGATAACAACAACATCAGAATTTACAGAAATAGTTCAACTAAAAAACCATTGACTACTTTTTATACTAGAACTGGTTTTAGAATGTACTTTGCCATAAATTTAAAAGGGGCCGTCGAACTCCAAAAATCAAAGTAATCTGTACAGTAGGTCTGCTTCACACTGACACATACAGCATGATTTGTTCAAATTCTCACAAATCTTTTACTAACTCTCCCAAAGCTATTGTATGAATATCTTATGGCTTCAGAAAGCTTGAAATATAGCTCATGGGTCTCACACTACTGAAGTGAAATATAGCAGAAAGCTCCTGTTAGGAACTGATATCACGGATTCTTTTCTTTGCCGTCTCTCAGGGAGGTGGAGTTCTGGGTGCCTGAGGTGGATCATTCAGAGATGCCTGCTCTGTGGTGGGACTCTCTCTCAGATAAATGTCTGCTGTTAGGAGTTTATAAGCATGGTAAGTCCGATCCGCTCTGACGCACTTCTGGCTTCACATCCAGATAGACACGCTTACATCTAATGTCTCTCTGTATGTGCTTTAGGTTATGAGAAGTACAATACTATTCGCGCGGATCCAGCACTGTGTTTCTTAGAAAGGGTCGGGCGGCCAGACGAGAAGGCCATCGCTGCTGAACAGAGAGGAAATGACTTCATGGATGGGTAAGAAACGCACCCTTCATTCTTAAAGGTAGAAGTTCTTTATCTTGTTTTTCAGTCTGCCGCAGGACTGTAAAGTTTAACACTGTTTGTGTGTGTGTTATCTGTGTGTGCAGGGATGTGGACGACCCAGAGTACAAGCCCGCCCCAGCCTTGCTAAAGGATGATATGGAGGTACGCCAATGGTAGAGAGAGCGCTGGGCCTGATAAGACTGTTACACACACACACACTCGCTTGTAACAAAATATGAAATAGTTTGACACTACATTGGCAAAGCACGCACTGAGTTTATAAATGAGGGTTTAATTAACACTCACACAAATGCCAAATACAATTTTTTTTGCGTAGTTTAAACTGAATTTTAAGAACAGTCTGAGCTGTGCTGATGTTAGTGTAACGAGTAGGGTTGGGCATCGAAAATCAATTCCAATTTGAAATCGGAATCGAAAGGCTAGGAATCGGATCGGAATCGAAAGGAATAGGAATCGGATACTTGAGATTAAAATTTGAATTCCTCTTATCAATTCCTGTGTGCATATTTTCAGAAAAGTACATGCGTTGCATGATCTGCTGATATCTCAATAAAAATAATTATGAAAATTATCAATATTTTTACTATAGTGAGCATAGTTTAGTTATAGAATTTGCATTAAAGCACAGGAATCACAAATTAACCATAGTTGCATTATAGTAACTGCAGTTTAACCATGATGTAGTTCAACTATGATAATACAAATTGTAATAAATCAGAAAAGGTGTGTTTCTATGTGTAAATATACACAAAACTCTGCTCATAAATATATACGTGTATATATATATTTTGCAAACAAGTCAATAAGCAGGCTAAATGACCATACAGGTTGATATCTAAATGTTTTACTTCAACTGTGGAATCGAAACTGGGAATCGATAAGAATCGGAATTGATAAAATTGAAACGATTCCCAACCCTAGTAACGAGCGATAACAACGAATTTTTTGTGTGTGGAAGGAGAATATTTCCATAATTATAATGGTTCATGTTTTTGATCAAAACTGTGATCGAATTGTAAGACCAAGACCACAGTGACAGAACTGCTATACAAATGTAATTGTCATTAAATATATTTTTTTCTCGGTGAACATGATGCAAAGTGAAGTTTAATGACATAAGAAGAAAATAAATGTTATTGATTTATAAAATTCCTGTCATTCATTTTGGACAAGGTTTAGTCAGTCATTCCTGAGAAATGTGTTATAGTGTGTGTTATAAGATTTAACATGTTGGACCTCTTACTGCTCTTAGGATGACGCGTCTTCTCCAGGAGACTTGGTCATCACTGATGCAGGTGGAGGTACATAGTGTTTCAACACTTCTCAGTCCCTTTTCAAAATACTCAAGTGAATTGTCAGGTATTAACAGTGTGTGTGTGTTTATGCAGAAGGAGGTTCTGTATTAGATGGTGGAGGTGGGAATCCGGGTGCCGGCACGGGGATCTACTGGCCCTCGCCTTCCGTACTGACCGCCCGACTCCGCCGTCTGATCACTGCATCTCAGCGCTTCACCAAGAGCAGACAGATACTTCAGATCCACCAGATACAGCAGCAGACCATGACCCCTGCTATCTACACTATGCCCCCGATTATCAGCGACACACTCAATCCCAAAATGGCGGCTAAGATTGAAAGACAACAGCGGTGAGAGATTTTAGCTGGAATGAAACCTGAACTCATGAAAGGCATGCAAAAGTAAACCATGTCCGAATAAGAAAGTTTTTTTCCTGGTTACTATGTTGAAGGGATAGTTCATCCGAAAATGAAAATTCTGTCATCATTTATTCAACCTCAAGTTGTTTCAAATCTGTATAAATGTATTTGTTCCGATGAACACAAAGAAGATATTTTAAAGAATGCTGGAAACTAAACAGTTCTTGGGCACCATTGACTACCATAGTAGATGTTTTCCTAAGGTAGTAGTCAGTGGTGCCCCAGGACTGTTGGATTAAATTCTTCCAAATATCTTTTTAGTGTTCGGCCGAACAAATACATTTATACAGATTTGAAACAACTTGAGGTTGAGTAAATGATGACAGAATTTTCATTTTTGGGTTAACTGTCCTTTTTGTGACTCTCAAGCCATGTTCAAAAACCAAGACCATTAACATTTGTGCATTTTTGCTTAATAGCAGTTTACTTTTGTTATACATTGCTAATTCTGACATGTGTGTTATAGTTGGACACGGAGGGAGGAGGCAGATTTCTACCGTGTGGTTTCGACGTTTGGAGTGGTGTTCGATCCGGATTTGGGCTGTTTCGACTGGACCAAGTTCAGAGCCATGGCTCGACTCCACAAGAAAACTGATGAGAGTCTACACAAGTACCTGTGTGCCTTTATCGCCATGTGCAGGAGGGTCTGCCGCCTCCCGGCTAGAGAAGGAGGTGAGTGCCACACACATACAGTATATTACTTTTTACACTTCTTAATAGTGGTGGATATAACGCTCTGTTATCTTTTCCTTCAGAAACTGAGGACTCCTCTCTCGCTATTCAGCCAATCACAGAAGAGCGCGCATCCCGAACTTTATACCGCGTGGAGCTGTTACGGAAGATAAGAGAACAGGTGTTGCGTCACCCTCAGCTCTACGAGCGTCTAGCCCTGTGCCAGCCGGGTCCAGATCTACCAGTGTGGTGGGAACCAGGATCCCACGATCGGGATCTTCTCATTGGAGCGGCCAAGCATGGGGTCAGCCGGACAGACTACCACATCCTCCGTGACCCGGAGCTGTGCTTCGCCACCGCCCAGAGGAACTACAGCCAGAAGAAGGGTAACATGGCTCCGTCCCAAACCCAGAATCAGGCGCTTTCACTGGGGCAGACTCACGTCCCAAGCCCTCTCCAACACGTTCAGGCTAAAGGGGAGACTTCTGCTTCCCCTCTCACCTTTCCAAGAGAGGATTCAAGCGAGCTGAAGGAGGAGCCGCTGTCGGCGGGAGAGCAGGAAAGAGGCGACAGAGAGATGCCTCCAGTCAGACCTCCCACACCTTCAGGAGTGGAGATGAAAGACGAAGTGCACAAAGAAGGAGAGGTGGCGGCCAGAACAAAACCTCTCACGCCGAACTCGACCACTCGAAAGCAGAAGAAGCCGAGTAAACGCAGTCGCAGGGAAGCCAGGAGGGGGTCGAGATCAGACTCGGATTCCGATGGCTCCTCCAGTTCTTCGTCGAGTTCCTCGTCGAGATCATCTTCCTCATCATCGTCTTCGTCACGGTCAGGATCCAGTTCCTCATCCTCGTCTTCCTCCTGTTCCTCAGGGTCGTCGTCTTCATCGTCCTCGTCATCGTCGTCCTCAGAGGACAGTGATAGTGAAGAGGTAGCAAAGAACGGTGAGTTGTTGGTTGTCGATGACAGTCACTGTGACACATTTACGCCCTTAACTCGCTTTTATTAAAATGCCTTAGAAGAAACCATTATTGATGTGCATCTTGAGACAAAACAATGGCCTTAAGTGTCTCAAGTTTATCTTAACATGTGATGAGGTTTTAGAATTCTGTGTCACTGTACTGTCTCAAGTACACACTAGCTTTAGGAGGTTTTAGATTGCTCAGCAGCATCTTGCTGTGTGAGAGAGTTGTGTGCATCTATTTTGAACGGGAGGTTTTGTTTATCAATGGCGGTGCAAAGCTGGCACGGTAGATGTGTGTCCCTTGTGTATGCAACTGTATTCAGGTGTTTAGTCAGCATACTAACTAATGCATTAATGGCCAGTTCTGAGGGCATGAGGTTTAAAAGCATTCACAGATCTTTTGAAGAGTGCAGCCTAGAGACTATTAAAAGAGAGAGAACTGCTTACAGTCATTCATTACGTACAGTGCCGTGTAAATGCCTGAAACCACATTACACAGCTAGGATTTATAAACCTGAAGGATTCAAGGTTTTTTAAATAAATGAAGGAATATGTTCAAGATTCTGCATTTCCTGACGCATCAAATGCCATTTTTGACAAAGCATGTTAAACCAAAAATAATATTTCTGTCATAATTTATTCACCCTCATGTAGTTCAAAACCTTTATTTGACTTTGTTCTGTGAAACACAAAATAAGATATTTCGAGAAATAACTGTGTGGTTTTGTGTCCATCCATATAATGGAAGTTAATGAGACATTCTTTAAAGGGGTCATATTGCACGGCTAAAACGAATATTATTGTTTGTTTTAGATGTAACGTATAAATGTGTATACACCATTTAAAGTAAAAAAAAACGTTGTATTTCCACATACCGTGCATGTTTGTATCCCCTCTTTGCTCCGCCTCTCTGAAACGCGCTGATTTTTTACAAAGCTCATCGCTCTGAAAAGCGAGGTGTGCTATGATTGGCCAGTTCACCAGTGTGTAGTGATTGGTCAAATACTGCAAGCATTTCACGGAAATGTAGCGCCTCTTACCATATTCGGAACATCAGGTTCCAAAGCAATTGTACTGACAGGCGATACAATGAGATTTACAATTACGCCCACCTTAACTACGTGTAGATTTGGGCGGTCTTAGTCAAATCATGTTACGAAGTTACGTAGATTGGCCGGGGTGTGGTTACACGAGGCGTTTCAGGCAAGTCTGGTTGAGCATTCGCTTTTAGATAGAATGCATCTTTTGTTCCCACACTTTCATTTGTGCAATTTTACGTGTCTAAAACATGCATGGGCAAATTATAACACACCAAAAACACAGAAAAACACGTACTTCCGCCATATGACCCCTTTAAAATCTCTTATTTTGAGTTCTGCAGAAGTAAGTCATACAGGTTTGGAATGACATGAGGTTGAGTAAATGATGAAAGAATTTTCGTCTTTGAGGGAACTTTAACTTTTTGCAAACTTCAGATCAGGTCAGGTCAGATCTCTTCTCTCCAAATTGAACCGCACAAGACGCTGTTTGGCTCATTGGCAGGTCTTGTGGACCTAATGTGGATCATCAGGTTTTGCACAACCAGTTTTGCCAGCTCTAGTTGAAATTCATGCCAACTTCAGTGCCTGCAGCCATGAAAGCAAATACCTGTACAGTTGTTATTCACTGTTGTGCTGATAATCTGGATTTGTCAAGAAATTTCTTGACTAAAAAGTAATATAAAACGCAAAGTAAAGTAATATCCTTTTAACTCTATTGTTATTCTGACCCCTTGACATCACAAGTGTTGCTGGTATTGTTCATAAATAATTGTGTATACATGCTGCAGAAATGAGAAGAATAGTATGCTAGCATGCAGTTCTTGAAATGATTTGTGTTGACATTGTTTCAGTTTGCCTGTACTATATTGATCGGTCTATGTGTGTTCTGGTAGCTTCTGCAGTGTCTGGTGTTAAAGGCTTTGATGAAGACAGTGTGGCCTCAGTCAATGCTACACAAGATGACATGCAAGACAGTCAGATGACCAACGGTATCACCAACCCCCCCCACCCTTTCCAAGGTGGATATATGCTCGCTGCCTCCTACTGGCCAAAGGTAACACTGACACTGTAACATTTTATGTGGTAGGAAAGAGGAGGCCTACTGTGAGGTCCAAACGATTTCTCCCCCAAACCAAATTTTGAATAAAGATTATAAAAAAGTATGTAAAAATGGATTTTGCACTGCTTCTAGGTCACTAGTCAAATTAAATCTTTTTTTTTTACATTTCCTTGCAACCATCGAAGCACATAAGATGATCTTTAAACACATATTATCAAAATGAAAAATATATTTTTTTGCCAATAAAGCAAAAAGACACTAAGTCTTAAATCACTAAGAAATGCCTTTATTTCTGTTTATTTCATCCAAGTTGAATCGATCATGTAATTAATAATGCTAAACAACTGCATCAAAGAAATAAAGTTTTCCGTTTGAATGGTTTCAAAGTTTTCAAACCTCACTGTATGTAAACATCAGGCTGCTTTGAAACAATATAATCCCTAATGTTTCTCCACATTGTTATTATAATGCAAGAACCCTCCAGTTCAGCTTATTTCTTGACAACATTTGTCGTCACATCGCAGGATCGTGTCATGATAAATCGATTGGACAGCATATGTCAGGCGGTGTTGAAGGGCAAGTGGCCAGCGGTTCGACGTGCGTATGAAGGCAATGCAGTGACTTCTTTCTACACCACTAAACTCCTGGACAGCGCGGGCACTCTCGTGGATGATCCGTCAGCCTCCCCTCAGGGTTCAAAGGTGAAGAAGCATGTTGCAGACAGAGAAAAGGAGTTCTCAGTCAAAATCAATAACGTATGTTATTTTATGTTCTCCCCACAAATGCTGATCTGCAATGTGATTGCAGTGCTCGGCATGTTTTCATTTTATCGTTTCATCCCCCTCCCCTTCTTTCTCTGTTTGAGATTTTTCTTTCTTTCATTTGATTTTGCATTGAATGTTTTGCAGCTTCAGTTTCAGAGACCTAATGAACATTTTTTATATTAAAAAAACAAATGTTAATGGAGCAGACCTTCACTAAAGACTCACACCGTTAGAGGTTGTGGCTTAAATGATTTTTTGAATAATATTCTCTTAACCTTTGGTCTTAAAGCAGGAAGGCAGCCTTAAACTGACTTTCCAGAAGCAGGGCTTGCCTCTGAAGCGCCCCCTGGAGGGTGAGGAGGGACCTCTCGCACAGCAGCAGTACCTGGCCCGGCTACAAGAACTACAGAACGCATCTGAGACCAGCCTGGCAGACTACACCAAAACACAGAACAACTATCCACAGGGTAACTACAAGTACACACACTCACACAACACCACACGATGAGTGAAACTAGAACTCCATGTGGAGTTTGTTGACTTGGATAACACTCAAGTGCTTGTTCTTTGTGTTTTCACAGGGCTGTCGGGGCAGATGCATCTGAATGGAATGATGGATGGACAGCCTGTTGTAAAAAAGAAAAGAGGAAGGCGGAAGAACGTGGAGGGCATGGACCTGTTGTTCATGAACAGAAACAGGCCTCCCACGATGCCAGAGCAGGTATGACAGTTGTGCACCTCCTTGAAAAAAGTGTGTCAATACAGTAAGATATTGTAGTGTAACCAATGCATCGCTACATGTCACACGCAGGTTCCTGCCGGCTGGAGTGGGGGTGTCCCTAGCGTATCTGCTCCCCCTAGTTCGAGCACACCTCAGGGACCTGGTCCTCTAGACACAGAGAGCCGTGTTCCCGTCATCAGCCTCAAAGACGGAACTCGATTGGCTGGAGAAGACGCTCCTAAACGAAAAGATCTCGACCAGTGGCTGAAGGAGCACCCAGGCTTTGTGGCAGATGTGGGAGCCTTTATCCCTGTAAATACAAAACACTTTCCTTATTCAATTTAGTTAATGGTTTGGCTCAAGAAAGTCAACAAATCATCATTTTTTGCAGAGTGCTAATAAGCTGCAGTTTCAAGATGGTCGACCAAAACAAAAGAGACATCGCTGCAGAAACCCTAACAAAATTGACATCAACAGCTTGACAGGAGAAGAAAGAGTCCAGATCATCAATAGGCGAAATGCTCGCAAGGTCAGAGTGTGTTTAGTGTGCATCCAAAATTGTGTAGTTTGCTTTTTTTATGCACTACTGGTATTTAATGTGTGTGTTACTATTTTGTTTTGTTGCAGATTGGTGGTGCATTTGCTCCTCCTCTGAAAGATTTATGTCGGTTCCTGCAAGAGAATCCAGAATATGGTGTCCCACCTGAGTGGGCCGACGTTGTGAAACAGTCTGTGAGTGAAAAACATTTTACACTTGAAATGTATCAAAATCATCAATGAGTCTTGGTGCTATAACAGACGCGTTTGTGTTCACAGGGTTACCTTCCCGAAAGTATGTTCGACCGCATCCTGACAGGCCCCATCGTTCCCGAAGAGGTGAGCCGACGAGGTCGACGTCCCAAAAACGCTCTTGCTAAAGCGGCCGTAGCGGCCAACGCAAGTGCCAATGCAGCCCTGGGCCTCAACCCTCTCCTGAGCAACGGCCTCCTCGCCAGCTTGGATCTGCCGAGTCTTCAAGCTCTTCAGCACAACCTTCACAGTCTCCAGTCTCTCCAGCTCACCACCGGCCTCATGGGACTGCCCAATGACCCCGCCAACATGGCCGCCATGTTTCCAATGATGCTGTCTGGAATGCCTGGCCTTCTAGGGATGAGCGGTCTCCTTGGAAAAGCTTCACAGGAAGCGGCGGGTGTTCCCTCAACAGGCGATGAAGAGGGGAAAAAGAAGAGCAGTAGAGACTCGGCCACACCCAAAGGTTCGACTTCAAGTCCGGACGGCAAAGCAGAAAGGACAGAGGGTCAAAGTTCCAAAGCCAGCACGTCTACGGCAAGCATCTCGAATCAAACAAGTGCTTCTGCTTCAGGCCACTCGCTGGGCCTCAACCCCCTCCTCTTCTCTAGTGTGCTCTACCCAGGGATGCTTCTTACTCCAGGCCTTAACCTGCCTGTGGCCAGTCAGCCGCAAGCCGCAAACACTCAGCCAACCCCACCACCACAACCCGCTGCCTCTGAAGCCACGCCCCAACAGCCTGGCCTATCAGAGGAGAAAGACAGCGATGAGGGGGAGGATCCTGACGAAAAGAAGGAGAACTGTGGTCCAGAAGGTTCAGCGAAGGCGGCGGCGTCGTCCTCCGAGTCTAACAGCTCCTCCTCGTCATCAGGCGATTCCGATTCCAGCGATGAAGACTGAGTCTTTATACATGTATAAATAAATATTATATATTTATATACATCTCTTAGAAATGTATACATATAAACACACATAGGAATTATCCTGCATTTACTACATCATGTCTTTTTTTTGTTCCATGTAAATATCATAACTAAAGTGTTGTGTAATGAAGAGGGAAAAAATGGAGATCCTAGAAAAACTGAAATGAGATTTCAGCGTTCATTTAGGTACAACGTTGTTCGAAGAGACATTTTGCATGTCGAAAAACTTAGTAGATCTACGGACTTTGTGAACTTGTATTACACGATGATGTACAATTGCGACAGACGAGAAGCAAAAACAAAAAGGCATTATTGTTCTAGCTATGTCGGGATTTAATTTTATTCAAGAGATGAGGACGTTGTTGCTCATGCAGAGCTGTATAATTAATATATTTTATTTGGGAGAAAGAACACGACTGTTTTTGGTTTTATTTGTAAATACTTTAAGCAGGATCCTGAACACATAGACTTCACAGAGCATACCTTCAGATCCACAGCAATAACACACAGGCAGCTTATGAATGTCACTGAAAGCTGTAGAGACCCTGCATTCAACATCACAACAACTCGCATTTATTTACTTATTTTCTTTCTTTCTTTCTTTTTTCCTCTTAAATCTCCATCTCAGCTGTTTTACCCAAAGATTTGAGTTTTATCAGAAACGCATGAATCCATCTTGCAAGCACACAGTCACGTATACTGTACGGTCTTAAGATATTCAGTGAAAACATTCTTTTGCTGTGTTTAGGGACAGAGAAACACATTGCTTGCAGTGCCTGAAACCTACATGTGTCTGTGTATTAGAACAAACATAATATTTATAAGTCAACATCCTTCACACTGTGTGTGTGTTTGTACATTCAGAACAAACATTCTTTTATAGTTCAGACAGCACTGTGTGTATGTGTGATGTTCTCTCTGAAACCCGTTGCCTCAATTTGAGTGAAAATCTATGTGTCCAAGGTCCTGTCACCCTGATATTTAACCTTCTTTATAATTTCACAAACATCAGTGCAAATTCTCTTTTTTTTCCCTTCATTTCCAGAGACTGCTCCAGTATTGTCATGTTATTATTCCTCACAGCGACCTGTCGGGGTCTCCACAAACTAACACCGCACAAGTGTATTGAACGGAATTCAAGTATTTCCATGTAGTATTTCAAGTTAAATGGTTTCTTTCTCAGATCCTCTAGTGTAAAAAAGGTCAAAATCCAAGGTTTCTCTAGTTTGCAGATCCACATAGCCGCCTTGCTGCTGTTAGATGTAAATGATCTAGAAGTGTCCTTACGCCATACTTCCGTGTCTATTCCTCACTGCTCTGTGAAAAAATCCAGCACCTCGGTCAACGCAATGAACCTCTTTGGCATTTTGAATCAGGATGTGTATGACATTTGTGTTTCCGTCACGTGTGCTGATGCGCGCTTGTTCTAGACTGTTAGGGTCATCGTTTAGGATAGGAGATTTTGCTGCGTTTAGTCTCTTGCCTCACGTTTGTTCACATTCAGGTTGGCTACTGAAATTTTCCATTTGTGATGCAACTTTCTTCTGGATGCACTGCACAATGCAACTCTTTGCCTGTCTCACTAGTGAACACCGTTATATGGGTTTTTCTGAGCATGTATCATTTTGTTTCACACAGACGCCCTCGATTCTTCTCACACAATGTGTTTTTAGTCGTCTTCTCTTCACTGTGGCATCAGAACTTTCTGTGTCTGTAGTTCGTGCTGAGCCGCGCACTTTGAAACTGTGTCCAGGTATTGCTGCTTTCCACTTCTTCCCAAAACCGTTCCTCTTATGTTGACATCAGCATCGATAGCATCTCATTTAATGGATTTATGTTTAAAGAATCATCGCAGGACTGACAGAGAATGGGAAATTTAGGCAGATTTTTTATTATTTTTGTCATGTGTACATTATTTCAATATTATGGTTGTATTTAATGTGGCATTTATGAGGATTGAAACGCTGGACTACTGACCAGAATCAGGGCAAGATTTGCCATCATGGCACAATAACATCATCATACAACATAAAGAGAAATATAAACACACTACTGCAAATAAACATTTGTATTCCATTATGTGAAACATTGCTCTGACAGATAGACTCGTTAGTTTTCATGACTTGTTTCATTTCATACTTTCGATATTTTAAGATTAAAGCCCTTTTTGTGTTTTGGACGGTTGCAATACTTGCAAGTTGTGGCCTGTGTAGTCAATTAATGCTTCTTTTAGTGCAGGATATATGTCTTAAAGTTTGTAATTTATTGAATTCCTTTCTATGAAGTTCTATAGAAGAAATTGAGGTTTAATTATTTTTATTAAACATATTCTGACTCTACAGAAAAAATCTTGTCTCATGTCAAATTTGTCAAATGTATTTGTTTTGAGCTGAAGTAGCATTTATTAAAATGTAAAAATTAAATGTCCCTTTGCTCTTTATTAATCCCTATGAAAAACTCAGCTTGTATTTTTGAAAATTAAATTTAAGGACATACAATTCAATCAACAATGCCACTGAATATAATTTACACATTGTTTATAAAAAACATTTTCTTTATAAAAAAGAAAATATTGTAAATAACCTTTGTAAAGTAAAATAAGACAGAATGCATTGTAAGACAAGATTTCATGGGTAACAATTATAATATTGCATGTAGTAATATTGTAATATTGCACTTTTTCATTGTAGGGCCCACCTTTGTGTTGGGTGCATCCCCCAAATACTTAGAATTTTAATTAAACAAAAAATATTTTATACAAAAATAAAACATAAATTCTTTTGGTTGGTAGTAATTTTTGTGATGTTTGATTGCACAAAAATTATAAAATTTTCTATACAAAGAATGCCACAAAAACTGTGCCGCCCTGGATCCATCTTGGGGACCCCTATATTGAGTGCCACTGTTCTAGTTATTTCTTTAAAATTCTTAAGATTACAATTAAAGCAAAAATTAAGTGCTATTTAATGTTTACTGTAGAGGAGTCTGACTTGACGTGACTCTACTAAGTGTGTCATGACAGAGTAAACAACATCCGTTGGTCAACGTTGTCATGACACAACGTTGTCTGTGAGGTTTCGTCTGTGGCTTGCATACTGTTTCACTTTGGCGTTGTATTTGTGTCTTTTATAGATGTTACTGATATTTTCTGGTGTATGTTTACATACATGTTCATGTTCAAGCTTACTGTTTAGAATCATACAGTAAACATGAAACTGTGACTGTACTATCTGAATCTCAAGTCAAACTCTTAAACTAATCTGCCAAACCCATCAGTAACAAAAACTTTTCATAATGAACCCCAAACACCCCCATCCCCAGTTACAGCTTGGTTACATTTTTTTTATTTTCTGATGTGTGTGTGTGTACATTAAACATTAAAGGAGCAATGTGGAGATTATTGTGCTTTTTAGATTTTAGTGGTGAGGTTGCGAATTGCAACAAACGGCTCATTTATTAAATATTTTGACTATTATAAAATAAAGTATTAGTGTCGAATGCTGTTGAACACAGATCCCTAGTCAGTTCATGAGAGCGTTTGAAGCCTATAAGCTTTACTGTGACATCTTGGACAAGGATTAATGAAGAGACATTTCACCGCTTATTCAACCTGTCATTTGTTACCATGGACATCCACTGACTGACAAGCAGCCCCGCACTGTTTATCAGTAACCATGTCTTGACACGCCATCAGGTTAAATGTCAACCCGCGTTGCCTGGCAGGTGAATCACAAAAGTCTGGAGCAATCTAAATCAACAAAGCCTTGCTGGCAGTGACCATGCAGAAGTATGTTTGCAGAACCTGTAGCAATGCCAACAGGAAGTCAAATGTGTTGTCATAGAAATCAAGGCCTTGACATACACAACAGTAGAACAGGAGAGGTACTTAGGCTGAGATTATACTGATTAACAGTACACTTCTGAAGACGAGACTGGAGCCTTTGGACAACATCAGCTGATACTTAATATACATTTGGACACTAGCCTTGTTGAATATTGAGGAGATTCTGTCTGCCATATAAAGACTTTGGCACTTCACTGCATTTTACCATGGGGTGCAGCTCAACTAAGACTATTCAGGTTACGGATCCATCCAAGAAGCCTGAAGACAGACCAAATTCAGCCAGTTCAACAGAGAGAGAAGACGACGACGTCAAAGAAATCTCCCAAACACAGCAAAATGATGTTGTGACAGAAGATAGCTGACCACATCTTTTACTTTGCACATTATCTTCCATAACCTTCAATGGTAAGATTCCGAGGTTTATGCCTTTATAGTTCCTAAACATAACATAATTGTTTTATTTAGCAGACATAGTGACCGTCTTACATAGCTAAATAAAGTGTATCTGTTTGTTTCAGTTTCTATCCAGTCCAGCAGTCAAATGATGAAGTTTTCAGGACAACGTGACTTCTGCATCTGCCTTATACATATGATGCGTCTGATCTCTCCACACAGGCTCTAATTGTGTTTCATAACTCACGCCTGTAACTGCTTTCTATAGGTATCAGTTGTCTTCTGTGTGATCAAACTGTTGAGGAAATGGCATTACAGACTGTTTACACAATTACTGCTTAACATGTTTTCATAAAATGTAAATAAATATTATGAAGAAATCCTACACTGTTGTTTATATCACACACATGGCGCACATGTTACGTAGAAAATGGTGAAATAATTTTGAGATCACTAAAACAAACCTGTAATACCCTTAATACCCACCAGATGTCTCAATTAATTTTATTTTCAGTGCGTTATGGACTAGTAGTTGCACGTAGCCACCATGTTAGATTTTCGATCAGCCAGTGTGGGCAGGATTATTTCCGGTCGTATAACACTGTATGTGAAAATAAGGATTTTTGGCCGGCAAATATGAGCAGGTTTTTTTTAGATCAAAAGAAGAAACTGATACAGCAGTGATATGACAGAAAATCTTCTGTACATTTCTGAGTAGGCTACCTCGTTAAGCCAACACAACTCGATATAACAGAAAAAAAGGCTGATGTTGGTAACACTTTACATTAAGGTTCCCTTTATAAAGCATTTGTAAATGTGTTCGTTAATGATTAATAAGTCATTTACAAATGCATTATAAAGCAGTTACTGCGTGAATAAAAAAGGGATTCTAAAGAAATACCTGCCAAATAGTGAGACATTTTTAACTCGCATGTTATAAATGCTTAATAAATGTATTCATTATTTATTTGCAAAATCATCAGACTGGAGACTGGGTGTTATGTTGGTTTTTCTTATTATTGTATATTTCATATCTTGACGTCACTTTTCAAACCATGTTGATAACCTGATCCGATTCCGAATGTCTTACGATGCCCTCCAGATCATGATGCTTATCCAAAGCAGTTTTTTCTTGCTTACCAAGATAAATTCATCAAACCTTTGATCACTTTTTAACACTAAATGCACAAAGGTAGTCGTAAACTTGTTTGTTTATGATGTTTTATTAATGATTCAAATAGTTAATCAAAACCAGAAAACATTTATGTATTATTTATTGTAGAAACAGAATGCTTGCTCACAAGACTACATCTCTGATGTGAATCATATATTTAGAAGTATTGACATTTATTCATTTATTAATGTTTATGTTATAAAATGTTAGCAAACCATGAAAGTGTGCCTTAAAATAGTGGATTCGTGTGAACCATTTATTGTTGTAGGCAAGAGTGAAACTCATTGTCAGGACATCGAAAGAGGCAATAAAAGCGGTTTATGCTTTTCTTCAGTCCCCATCTGTCAAAACAAAATAATCTCTGTAGAAATGTACAATACACACGCTGGTTTATGTATACATGACTTGTGTATACGGATTTTGGCTAAGCACATGAGCATGGACTATAGAATAAACGGGAGTAGTTTCAACTGCAATTATATACAGTACACGAGGATACGAAAGAATAAAGTGTTGGCAAGTTACAGTAAGAGTGAATTTGTCAAGTACTACAGCTAAGCACCACTAGGGGGCAAAAGTGCCACATCATAAAATCTGCAGTTCCCTGCTGCCTGCACCCCTCGCAGAGAACTGTGTGTTTTAGGATTATTTGCACGGAGTGAGTTGAGCTCAAACCTATTTTAAAATCCAACCCATTTGTAAGACAGCAGGAAATATTATTATTACAAAAATGGAGACTGTTGAATAATGTGTTTAAGAAGATAAACGACAAGCACATATTTGGGTAAAAAAATGCAACACTTAATAGCTTTTTAATTTCATATGATGCGTGAAAGGAAGGCCTTCTCCTGCTCGTTCCTCTCTGCACTATTGATCGAAGTAAATACAGCCAAATACACCTGCAGGGAGAGCTGCTCTTTTATCTTCTCTTTATCGGTTAATTATTATGAATTCTTAAAGTGCCCATATCTGTCATCCACTGAGGTTAATGCCATGTTATGTTAATACATTGTCTGCTCTGTGGGTGTGCAGTCTAGTGCTGGCATTATTGACATCAATTTCATTTAACTGTTGTCAGAGACAATTGGCTCGAGAAATGTGGCTTTACCGGGTAATCTTGTATTCAGTGTGACCGAGCATCGGGATCTTAGATGATTCAATTTACACTTCTGGAAAATGAAATCCATTTTCTTCACATATCATGTTTTATCATGCGTCAAATCAATTTACAGCAAGATGCTGGCTGGTTTATTTTGGGAGGTAAGAGTAATTTCAAAACAGTTTGGTATGTTGTACAGCATTGGGGCACAGTATAACATTTCATGTAAAATATCCTGTTTTTAGAAGCGTCGAATGGGTCAAATTAATTCATGTAGAAGAAAAAGAACCAACTATTACGTTAATTTCCTTTTAAGGAGCAATGTGAAGATTTTAGCGGCATCTGGCGGTGACGTTGCGAACTGCAACCAACAGCTCCCTTTGGAAGCACTACGGCAATTGACACAGGACAAACATGTTGTCATGTTTTCGCTTCTTTGCGTATTTACGAAATGCGCTCTGTATAGCAGTTTGTCCATTTAGGGCTACTGTAGAAACAACACAGCCAATTCCATTCAAGGGGACCCGCAGTGTATGTACTGTAGTAATAGCTCATTCTAAGGTAATAAAAACATAATGCTTCATTATGTAAGGTCTTTATACAACTCTGAAGACATAATAATATCTATTATATTGCATTTCTGTAAATAGATCCTCCAAAAAAACTACACACTGGACCTGGATGCATAAGGTATAAACAAGAAACGTTTTCACTATAAGAAAAACATCATATTGTATGGTTTCATAAAGCTGATAGGATAAACTATGGATTATCAAACCTTGTTCCAACAGTTTAGCCTGCTGGTGTTGTTGTAATGGTATGGGGAATATTTTAGAAACATTACTGCAGTTGTGAGTCCTTTCTAATCATCTATGGCTACTTCCATTAAGATAATATGCAGTGTCCCAAAGTACATGTCATGACGAACAACACAATGGAATTAGTGAATGCAAATGACCTCCACAGTCATCAGATCTCAATGCAATAGAGCACGTTTCAAGGTCTAGTGAAACAACATTTGTGACATGAATGTGCAGCTGGCAAATGATCATCAACTGTCTTCTGCTACTCATGTATTCAACTGCCTATCGGGTTTTATCAAATGGCAAATAAACTACCCCGCAAAATACAGAATTGAATAGAGTGAATCCAATTAGAATAAGGAGTTGGGGTGGAAGGAAAAATGATGTCAGAAGACTTGCTTCAGGAGGAGGGTTGGCTGCTATTAAACATACAATTGAAATAATAATTGACAAAACAGAATGATTAATGAGTTTATGTTTAGAACTTCATTTATGTAAATGCGTTTTTTCACATATTGAATCTGCATCACGAAGAAATTTTCATAAATGTTTCTGAAAAGAGAGACTTGAACTTTGCCTCTGAATCCTTTGAAAGTTTTTTTGGACACACTTTCTGTGTAATCTATTTACTTTCAACTGTCTATTGAACTTGTAGAAAAGTAGACTTGCAAACTATGACAATACGTTTACGGTGTAGAGCTGATTAATTGAGGCGTGTCTTTCCTCAAGGTGAGTGAGATCCAACAGCTTGTTACATGTATGTGCATCTGTGTTGACTGTGTTGTGTGATCTGCTCCGTCTCAAGGTGAATGAGAGTAAGAGCATCTCTCTCTCTCTCTCTCTCTCTCTCTCTCTCTCTCTCTCTCTCTCTCCCCCC
>NC_079890.1:21127524-21273368 GCF_024868665.1 Triplophysa rosa
GTCGCGGCGTTCTTCGTCGTCTCCTCGTCTCTTCTCTCTCTCTCTCTCTCTCTCTCTCTCTCTCTCTCTCTCTCTCGCTCTCTCTCTCTCTCTGGCAGCTGCAGTGTAATTATGTGAAAGCTGCTGGTGTGTATATATAAAATGCCTGCCTGGCAGGTGTAGCTATTCATCTCCCAGATGAGGTTTTTCTTTTCGTTTTTTGTTTTTTTTGCCGAGGCAGGGATAAGTCTTTTTACTGAAAATAAAGAAAAATGGGAAAACATATTCTAAATGTCATTCATTCAGCCACTATGTCACTCTGACCTTAAAATATCATCTGTCCCTTTTTGTAAACGTGGACAAGAGAATCCTGTAAAAATACCATATTTTGATAAGAGATGAAGCACACATAAAGTGTATGTGTGTGTACAGGTGTAGCCTCCATTTTGGGAACCAAAGATTAGTAACACACCTGAGACCACCTACTGTATATTGTGGGTCTCCATGAGAGAAATTGATTAATAAACTTAATAAATGCTGATGCATATTTGAAAATGCAAAAATGTGAAAAGGTTTCTGTGGGGGAATACAACAGAAGTGTATGGCAAGTCTAAAGAAAGATACGAAAACATGGTGATTGTGTCTGTGTGCATGCATGCAGGTCTGGGGTAAGGGAGAAAAATGATACAGATTCGAGGGTTCCAAAGTATTTATTTATTAAGGATTTCACAGGATTTCATTAAAATTTCTTAACACCAGCGTTTTGTTTGTTTCAATAAACATCAAAAAAAGGCAACTTACACCGCACACTACTACAATATTAAGCTCAAATATTAACTTCAGTTTTATTTATTTTACATTTTGACTTGTTTTTTATGACAATATAAATGCAACAAAATTTGTGGGTTGGTCTATTTACGGTATGTCCCATAAAATAGTAAATGTTTGCATGTGTTTAGGGGTGTGTGTTTGTGTGTGTGCGTGCGTGCGTGCGTGCGTGTGTGTGTGTGTGCACGTATACCAGTTTTGAAGCCATGGTATGTTGCTGTTTCTGCACTGCGTAAGGCTGTCTGAGCTCATATAACAGTATCAGATCACCCTTTATTTCTCTCCCTCTCTCTCTCTCCCTCTCCCTCTCAGTTGTTTCAGTGCAAAAGTTACATGAGTCATGCATGGAAACAGCATGCATTTCTACATAACATTATAATTACAGGCTGAATATGCTGTTGTCAGGGATACATTGTGGCATCTCATAACATAACAGACCTCTGTTTGAAAGATGTACAAAGCTATACAGTTATAAACCATATTGGTGTTCTGTTTATTTGTATGACATTCAGATGCATTATTATGGAATCAGAGCTAACAAATACAAATCTACAAAAACACACAAGGCATACATGCTGGGTCTGTTGTCTTCATTTAACAGTGGAAATCACAGTGTATCCATTAAACAGCACCAGTGTTCTGTATCATTTACACACTGTGTGTCAACATGCACGATTTTGTGTGGATTCAAATGTTAAAGAAATGGTAAAAGATAACAAGTTAATTTAACATGTGCATTGGCAGAGCCTCATACAGGCAGAATGTCATTTCTGTGTGCTGGTGTGTGGGTGGATGAGCATAAACCGGTAGAAGTAATGCAGACCTCTCTGCTCCAGTGGAGAGGACAGATACAGGGGAAATGAGCACTCCACACCGTCATTAGTGCTGTTTCATATTTACATTTTTAATGTAGAGGAACAACATCCATGTACTCTTCTCATAGAAATGAAGCACTTGTCCTGAAGGCCATGTTACTCACAAGCAGTTATGCTAAATGATGCAAAAGTCAGAATATGTTGAGGTTAAATTGCTGGTGGAGATGCTTTTGACATATGACTGTTTCTCTCATCTCCCTGCAAATAGATGCAGAAAGAGAGACAGAGACATTAGAGTCCTATCATAAATAACTCTCTCTCTCTCTCCTTTGCTTGAGATGAGAGAGGAAGTGAGCAGAGGCCAAACTACCTTTGATTGAATTTGAAGGTATTAAAGTTTGGACTCAAGTCAGATTTCCATTATGTCAAACAGCCCTAGTGGATCATATAGCAATGCAATAATACACCCACCTGTTAAATATCAGATTACACTGAAACAAATGGCATCGGTTAGCAAAAGGCATTTAAGGACCTTTCAATGCTTTAGCTGAAACACTGCCCAAAATTACTCATACCGTACCATTGTAGCCTTAAAATGAGATTAAAACCCATAAACCCTGCACCTCTCTGGCTCTGGTGAGGTGGGCTAGCAATGAAAGATCCATGACTCGTGTTCGCTAGGGAATGATGTTAGACGGGCATGACTGTGTGTTAACAAGCATTTAAAGAGCTAAGACCTTACAACTAGAAAAATCAACCCAGAGGCAAGCTCTCTCTGTTCGCTCCTTCTCTCATTTTCTCTCTTCGTGAGGCCTTGGCTGTCATGGTTGTCAAATACAACCTTGTCAAAGCAAAGTGAAACAGTAGAAACAAATAGTGAAAGAGAAGAATAAATGTAACTGTGGTTATGTATATCACAATATGATATAAGAAAAACATTTATCATTCCATTCAAAATAACAAAAGTTATTATTTATTCAAGTTATTTCTTTATTCTAAAGAAAACAATTACGTTTATGGCTGAGATACTAAATAAAAAACCTAATTAGGACAAAGATATTGGATGAAGATGTTTTCCAATATATTAGGGCTGAATATCACATTTTATACGCAATTATCTTGGCCACATATGTGTGATATCTATTGAAATGTATTTCATATAGTAAATAAATGATGCTCTCTGTGAAATTAAGATTTAATTTAGTTAAGGATTGTTCATTTTGTGTTTAGTCTTTTTGAATCTATTTGTGTAGTTTTAATCTATACAGTCGATTCTATAATATGTCCTCTCTTTTGTTCAGATTTGAAAACATTATCTAGGTTTCACATTGTATTTTGTGAGAATTTGTTCAACGTTTATATTTCCTAGTTCTGTTTTTCGGTTTCAGATTTGAACACTATGCCTAAATCATTCATGGATTTTTACTATAGGAGGTCTCTCTCTCTCTCTCGTTCTAGTTTATAAGAACACACTGTACGCAGTATATCTCTCTAATGATTTGCTCTCCGATTTCTGCTGTACTCCCAGCTTGTACTTGTATACCGTGTGATATTAAATAAACAAAGTTTAATTAATTGCTAAGAAACTGAGACTGATGTGTTCTATTACACTCTCTTGTATTTTACCCCTAATCTCACAGCCCCCATTAAACACCAGTTCCACATGAGCAGTTCTGAGAGTTTGTACAGCAACTTAAAACAACATTTGTACAATGATAAGATTTTGTCTGTCTTTACTGTTATGCACTTTTAAAATTAGGTTTCAAGTCAGATGGCTACATTTGCATGCCACAGGTATGTGCATGCATATACAACAACATCTACATTTTATACATACGTAGTTATGCAATAACATGTTCTTTTTATTAAAAAAAAACACACAGGTATTTTGAATAGACACATAACAATATTAACAACATGTTGCTACACACACGTTTTTTCTGATACACACAAACAGAGACATACTGTATATAGAGAAAGATAAAATGGAAGCAATAGAGAGAAAGTGAACAAGCTCCATTCAAATATCATCCTCATTCTGTGGAGTGTTGACCCTTAGGCCTCGACAGTTCAAAAACCCATTAAATGTGTAGCACTTGCCAGAGCTAAAATGAGAAGCCAGAGGCTGTTCTGGATAAGGTGAACTGAGAGAGAAAACAGAGTTAGGTGTTATAATACAACACTAGAGGTGATGCTGTTTCTGCTGCTATTTAATACATTACTGTATATAAAAAATACTCCTCACGCGAATGTAATAAAGGCAATATTTTGTGTATTCATCAACAACATTCATTGAGCATGTTGTGTCCTAACAGCGATGAAAAAAGCTGTTGTCTGCGAGCTTGTTTTGATGAAATCTGATTGCATTGTTTGCCCATTGGCTATGAGCACAGTCAAACAAAACATTAAAGAGAGACTCGAGAAATCTATTCTCCACTCATTATTCACAGTAATACATATTTTCCCCATCTGTGGCGAAATTGCATTTGCAGTGTTTATTATCTTTTCTGATTGTGTTCATTGATAGTTCTATCTCCACGGTTTCATTTGTTATCTGTGTTTTGTTTGGAGCTGTGAGCGTTCTGCCGGTTTTGCTCGGGAGCCAAGCAGAAGTCATTTGGAGCATCCTGTCAGTTCTGCTGTGCTTTAAATGAGATGGAGAGACTGCGTGAGTTAGTAGTAATGGAAGTGGGAGGCAATAGACTGTGAAATAAAAACCAATGCATTTCAATACCAGGCTCATTGTGACCTTTTCCCACAAAATCACCAAACATACTCTGAATGGAGAATTATTCAGGTGGAATTACCCACTTACACACAGCTTATATTCACATTCCACTCTATTGTACATTAAAAAGGAAGTACCCCTATTTTACCCAAATATGTAGCTATCCAAAAAGGTGAAACACTGCTGTTTTCAACACTTTTCTATTATTTGAGAAAGTCCAAAATATACATATCAGCATGTAACTAATCAAATGAGTTTGGGGCCTAACCACTCCACCATGTCAAAACGTTGGAAGGGGGCAGCATAGAAACATGTATAGAATGTGTTATTTTTGCATTTGATGTCACTTCAAACATCTTTCTCTTTATCTTCAGTGTAAGCCCCCTCAGAATCCAGAGCATTTTGTCTTGTCATTATCCTGTACTAGAACTTAGAAGTCAATGTTCGACTTGGTCTTTAAGTGGACTTGAAGCAAAAGACAAGTCAACTGCTCCTAGTTAGTCCCATGTGGATCCTAATGGGTCAGTAATAGATCTGGGCTGCGTAGGTTGACAAACTGACGTGTTTTTTTTTTTTTTTTTAAGAACAATGGGCCTCATTTATGAAACGAGTGTACAACCGAAAACTAAGCGTACAGTCGTTTCCACACAAAACTTGGCATTTATCAATATGGACGTGGGCGGTTGCTACAATCAAATCTCACGACAGGTCTCAGTTCGTGTACGCAAGTTTTGAGATATGGTGTTCTGTGTACGCTTTTACCCTTGTACCCTTTTGATAGCTGAAAAGGAATAATGACAAATAGAAAGATTAGTTTTTATTGCGTTTAGTATAACAAATGTAAAAATAGATTCCGATTTCTTATTTTCATTACATTAATAACATTTTTTATTTTCTAGCCTAATTATATGATAATTTAATTGTTTGAAATTACAAGGTTAACGGGTGCTTAAGTGTAAAAAAACTTTCATGAGCTTTGAGGCTACTTCTAAGATAATTTACCACAATTAAATTGCAATAATCAATAAGCAATGGGGAGGTTGACCTGTTTGCAAGATGATAGCTTCTTGTTTGACAAATATGCATTCTAATGAAAACAGAAAACATGCATGCTTTAATGTTTTTTTAGTTGTGCGATGTTTGCTTGGTTGTAGAAGACGCTGGGTCACAGCTCGAGGTTGCCTGGCTTTGTGTGGCAGGCTCCAGGCCGGTTTGTGGGGGCTGAAGACCGCTGGTCCTGCCTCTGACAGATCTGAAAGAGAAAAAATAAATGAAGCAAAAATAAAACTGTGTGTGCTTGATTTAAGCAGCCTAAAATGCAAGATTAGCAGCATTAGATTTTAAAACATTATCCTGTTTAGAAGCATCTGTCTCTTCCGCCACAGACAATTTTTTCTTCACATGTAGAAAACTGTATAAAAACATTTACAAATAAACAATATTCTATAATTGCGCTGCAAAAATGATCATACATTTATATCTAGGCCTACATTCGTTTTTACATTAACACAATAATGTAACTTAAAGTTTTTCAAGACTGAAGTCAGATTAATTTAGTTTAAATTTAAATGCATTATACAACCAAAGTAATTTGAAGCAACAACAATATTTCAGTGTAAAAATAATAGTGAAACAATAATAATAAAATAAAATATTTGCATCATATTTACAAAACATAAATAGCCCCATCCAATAAATATCCAATAAAAATTACAAACCTCAGCTGGAATTCGGTTCACTACACCAACACTGTTGACCAGCAGTCATCTCTTTCCAAACATTTTTTAACTTCCTTTTATTCCGCTTTTCAAGGTTAAACTTTAATTTCTAAATCTGAAAAGTTCCTCTATTTGGCCGGATTACGTTTCTCCGTGTCGCAAAATCTAAGGACGAGGCATCTACACCCTGAATTTATTATTTATAGGGGCCTGATATGTAAATTACGATCGATTTCAGCCGCCGCATTTATCAATGCATGCACAAATGTGCACAAACCAATGCATGCACAAATGTGTCACACAAAAGATGTTACTGTAACATAATACACAATGAATGTTTTCTGTAATAGTAAACACCCAAACTCATGTGAGATAACATTTTCAATTTGACTTTTCTGTATTAAATGAAATCAAATGAAATACAAGGCTGTACATGAGCTGTCATTTGCTATCATTTGGATGTTGTGCAAACAAGTCTCTGGGGCACATGGAATCTATCGAGGAGCCCTTCTGTCAGATGTAGTTTTGACAAACATTGGACAGACATCCACTCTCTGCTTGCGATCTTCCGATAGGGTGGCCCTGTCCAGAGTGTTTTGATCTCAGTGACCTGATTAGTGCACTTGACCAGAAGGACACTTGTCATCAACACTCTCGTAGACTGAGTGGGGTTGTACGAGTACATAAGTCAGTCTGTGGCCTTAGGCGCAGAGACAACATTATAGCCATCTCCTCAGAGAAACTCAGAGAACATGAACCATGTGTTGCCGCTCAAGAGAAACAAGAAAAAAACATATGAGCATAATGCAAACGGATATAACAGAATACAGTAGTGCAACTAAAACAAACACCAAACTGTGTCTGTTACACGTCCTCAACCATTCAGCCTCCTTCCCAGAAGACTCCATGGCAACAAGCTGAACTGAAACCATTTTGTGTGTGTGTGAGTGAGTGTGTGTGTGTCCAAATGTCCCTACAATGATGGCAATATACAAAATCCTTGTCCTTGAGGGGACATTTTTTGGTCCCCATGAGCAAACAAGCTTATAAATCATACAGAATTAACTTTGTGAAAATCTAAAAGAGCAGAAAGTTGTGTGTGATTGTTAGGTTTAGGGGTTGGGTTAGGGGTAGGGAATATGATATACAGTTTGTACAGTATAAAAACCATTGCGTCTATGGAATGTCCCCATAAAACATGGAAACCCAACGTGTGAGTGTGTGTGCGAGAGAGAGAGAGAGCGAGAGAGCGAGAGAGTGAGAGAGAGCGAGAGAGAGAGAGAGAGCGAGAGAGAGAGAGATGAAGTCAGAATGTCTGAGTCTATGTCTGTAATGAGAGATAATGTGTTTATATTTGTGTTATGTTGTACTGATTGTAGTCTCGCAGGACCCTGGCTAAATGAGACCATCTCTTCTGCTCTGCTCAGTGGCTCAAAATAATTACACAGTGAATTATTACATTAGGGCTCACATTGTTATGACTGAAAATATTCCCATATACAGATATGCACAGCAATTTGATGGAATTGTAATGACCGTTGATGGCTTTTTGTTATGTGTAATTCTGTAATTCAGATCATTATTAGCTTCACATTTGACTTGTGCCCATTCCTTGTTGAGTTATTTGTTTATTTATTTATGTGTTGTTTGGCTTTTATGTCAGTATTCATTTTAAAATATGTGATTCAATGATTGTTAATTTAGCCTGAGCTTGTTTTTCTCCACTCCCATTAGTGTGATATTGGATTTGTATCTTATTGCTCTGCAGTGCTGCGGTCTGATTGCTACACAGTTTTTTTTCTGTTTTAGCATGCAGGTTATTTTAAGAACGGGTTTGATGTGAGAAAAAAAGCTCATGCAGGGCTGCTGCAGATGAACTATGAGGTAAGATGATAGCCAACAACAAACATATAGTGAGACGATTGTGAAAAATAACAAGGTATTTCTCTTTCTATCCTAACTTTTTATGTCGGACTAGACAGTCTATAAATAAATAGAACATTTATCTTTATACAAATACCTGCAGACAAAACTGTTTTGTAGATTGTAAATCTTGAAATGTAAAGTTATTGTTCATTTAATCCAGAGAAACAGCAACTCCCCATTAACTTGTAGGTGTTTATACACCCTGTGCACAAGCATAGCGACGAACTTCTGCTGTCGCCAGAAGTCGGGATGTCAGTGTCATGATTCTCGGGTGAGGTGAGAGACAGAGGACCCAAGTGCAGACAGGGACATAAGGGGTTAAACAAGACTTTAATAATATAAACATACAAAACAAACACCCACGGGGGGGGGCTAACATAACAAAACATGGAAACAGGAACAAGGACTAACTAGACTGGACTAATACTAACACTTGACATTAAACTACAATAAACTAGACTAACTAAAAGACAGAAACTCACCCACATGACACAACAATGGACCAGCACAGGGCAATGAAACATGAGGACTATATAAAGGGGACGAAATCATGAAGGAACAGGTGCAGGACATGAACTAATTAACAAGCAATAATGAGACGAAAGGGCGGGAACAGAGACACCACACCGGAAAGAGGGAGTATATGGAAGGCCAAAACTGTCTCTCTCCACATAAAACAAGAGGTTCTGTCATGGCTCTGCCACAAGATCAAGAAAAGCAAGACAAGATGGGGCAGAACCATGACAGTCAGTTTTCGGTTAGCTCTCGCACCACACAAAATGTCAGTGTTTACAAGATGTCTTAAAGAACTGCAAAATATAAGCATTAATGATGTACACCGCATCGTTGATGCCTGGACTCCTGCTCCAACAAACAAGGGATTTAAGCTCTATATATCGAGTTATATCCACAACTACGAGGATAAGTAGTTTAATCTAATGTGGTGTGCCACATAGAAGTCATTGTGCTACAGATCCATGAGGAAAGCTGTGAAACCTCACAATTTGAGTGTATGGTGAAGCTAGGATTTATAAACCAACAGTTATAATCTTGTTACTTTAATAACCCGGCGTTTCTAATGTTCCTGGGGATTTAGCTAAGGTAATTCATGTTTAATATAACTCTTAAATTAGTACGTAATTAGCCACTAACGTTAGTTGTTGTCGGCACACCACATTAGATTAAACTACTTATCCTCGTAGTTGTGGATATAACTCGATATATAGAGCTTAAATCCTTTGTCCCGCTTGCTTGTTGGAGCAGGAGACCAGGCATCAACGATGCGGTGTACATCGTTAATGCTTATTTTTGGCAGATCTTGAAGACACACTGACATTTTGCGTGGTGCGAGAGCAAACCTGAAACTGACATCCCGACCTCTGGCGACAGCGGAAGTTCGTCGCTACGCTTGTGCACATAGTCTATTGGACAGTCTTGCCTTTTCCAATATGGCGGCGCCGTTGATCCATCAACTGTTCATAACAGCACCGATCTCCCCCTGGCTTCCTGTACAAGCGTAATACATCGCGACAGATCTCAGTGCATTTACGTGAACATTTTCAGTGAAATGTTTTCAGATGTTCACAGTTTCAGTGAACATCTGATAATTAATTTCGTCTATTCAGATGTGTGCAGTTTTGGACTCCCAACTGACTTTGTTGTAATGATGATGAGATGTTTCTTGCACGAGCGTTTCTATGGATGCGTTTGTTGGTGGCACGTTGTACGGTAGGTAGGATTTTCCTTTTGGCCTTTTTTTTTACTTTCAAGCAGTTCAACCTTTGTAATGTTATATTGTGACGCTTACTGTTATTTGACAGTTTACTATGCAGTAAATGTAAACAAACAGACTCTGGGTTCATATTCATCCATCAACTTTCTAAAGTGGTAAAATCAGCTGTTGTGTCCATTATTAGTGCTGTCAGAGAGCTTGTGATTGTAGCACGGCTACATAGCCGTCTGCCAAATGAACAAATGCACATGTTGTGGCAGCAAGGCTAGAAAGCTAATGCTAACGTTAGTTGTCAGCTTGGGCTGAATTGGTTGGGATGGATGGAAGCAATCTAGCCATGAAGAATGACTGTGTGCCCTGAAAAGGTGTGTCGGAGGGACTACACAATGAACTCTGGTGCCTGCTTGAAAAAGTTTGTCGAAAGAGATCGAAAAATGTGTGTAGGGATGATCTTGTCGATGGTGAACTAGAGCCAGGTTTCCATTAAAGATTTGCACAAAAATTAAGCGATATTTTCTAAATGTCTATTATAAAAATATTGCGGAATTACTGCGTTTCCATTAAATGATGTTATGCGATTAAAGTGTTTTTTGTTTCTTCTAGCGATAAGTAATTCCGGCCATACTTGTTTGTAGGTTTTCAGG
The DNA here is from genome assembly GCF_024868665.1 of Triplophysa rosa. NCBI lineage: Eukaryota > Metazoa > Chordata > Actinopteri > Cypriniformes > Nemacheilidae > Triplophysa > Triplophysa rosa. The sequence continues at coordinate 21,137,895 of NC_079890.1, forward strand.
CAGGTTGCAAACCAACTTTAGTGCATTGTGCCACCTAACGTTACTGTGATGAAAGAGTGAAGAGAACTATATATTTCCATATTAACTCAATGTTCCTAATAAATCTCCATACTGCACTCACTCGTTTGGAGTAACTCACTCGTTACTTATGTGTATTTCTTACATCCTATCTTTCCAAATGTTCTGCCAAAACATACCGCTGATGGGCATGTGACTTTTTCGTATGCCACGTGACTTGTAAATACGTCAAAAGTGTTTCCATTGCAGTTTTGCGAAATATGCTTTTATCGTATTGCCTGAAAAAGCACCTCATGCGAGCGTGATACATGGGAGTTTTTGCGAAATTGCTGCGTTTCCTTTCCATTGGGTGTCTTTTCAATGCGCTATTTAAATTTGCGCATTTTGAAGGGTAATGGAAATGCAGCTGTATATGTGTGAAGTCGAATAAAACATTTTATGCGCAAAATTTTGGGAATGAAGGACGCTCACATCTCAACAGAAGAGTTTTTACACACCACACCACAGCATCACATTATCAGTTATATGGTATCTTATTTTTCTATATCGTGATTTTAAAATACGTGTATGTGTTACATTCCATTGGTGAGCCATGTAAAATGAATTTGAGGGCTGTGGTACTTTTCGCTTTTAGAATAAGTTATATTTGACATCCCATTTTGTTGCTTATTTGTAAAAAAAAACTATACATTAGCAATATTAACTAGAGAAATATTTAGAGGAAATATTGCCTTCTTTAATTTATGAATGAGATTAAAATCCTGGGCTGAAGAGGACCAGTTTCATTTTGTACAGGAAATCATTTCAGAGAGAGAGAGAGGAAGAGGGCCGTGGTCTGGGGAAAGAGAAAGGTACATTCTGCTCTGTGTGATAATGAATGCTTTGTCAGGAAGAATCCATCAATAGTCACCAGGGGGAGGGAGAAGTCAGGAAAAGTTATGGTTTGTTGCATTTTTTTAACTCACATGGTCTGTTCTAGCAAAGTAATTCAGGAACAAAAACTGTCATGTTGTTGTACTTAATCTATTTGTATAGCTGTCCAGTGGAATAGAGAGAAATACGGCTCTTGAAACATAATGCACAATGGTGAAAAAAATTGTGGACATTTTGTAGACTAGTGGAACATTTCAGACCTCAGAACACATAAATACAAACACGAACATGCGCTTATTCTCTGGTCTGCTAAATTCATCACGCAGACATGCTAATATTATGAATTTTCTCTCAACACTTTCATTTTCATTCTAAAAAAGCAAGTTTAGCTCAGGGGTCTTTAACCTTTCACGGGCTAGGTTAGAGACCCAGAACCACCTAAAGAATAGTGTAGTAACCTGTAACGTATTGTAAAAACTGTACCTGTTGAGTTCTTTTTTTAAACCTGGTGTATAATAGTTGCTTATAGTGTTACATTATGTATTTTCTTTATGTTCCTATTGCAAATCCATTGACGTAACTATTGTAACCACATAACCATTGACGTAACCATGCATGTACTGAATCACATACTTTGCATGTTATTTTTAGTTATTATAGTAGTGTTGTAATGTTGGTGGAACCTTGAAGTACCCGTTCACATTTAAATAAATTTTATATTATTATTTTATATAAATTATTTTGAGATGAAACAATAATTGGCAGGCCCCTGCAAAACTGCCCCATCCCCTAGCGGTCATACCCTGTCTGTCAGTGGCACAATTTGTAGACCTAAACTAATCCTTTACTCTCTATTCTCTTTATCTTTTTCTGCATCTCTCTTCAACCCTTTTGATCTCTTTTCTCTCTCTCTCTCTTTCTCATATTAACCTTTTTAGCTGTTAAAGCATAACAGCTCCTGACACCCCTCATTTTTACTACAGTCTGCAGACCAAGCTGTAACTGTCAGCCTCTCTCTCTCTCTCTCTCTCATATAACCCCAGGCTATCATTCTTTATGTGTGTAGAAGAGTTAACATGTGGAGAGCTCTCATCCCTTTAGCTGTTCTCTGTTTAGCTAGCCTACTTTCTCCCACAATGTAAACTGAACAAATTCTTAGGTAAGTTCATAGGGGTCATTGGTGCTGTTTTGCCTGGGGAAGAAAAATACGATAGAAATAACAGAATAAAAATTTTCACTGCAGCTTTCAGATTAGAGGACAAATACAAGGAGGAAAGAAATTAAATCTTGGCAAGCCGAACCTGACCTGTCATGCCATAAGAATGTTCTGTTGACTTGTCCGTGTATGTTTGGGCAACGACACAGTGCTAACAGAGAATAGACTGATCTGCCACATACACTGAGAGAGGAATTTAATTAATTGTTTCCAGGAATGAAACTGATTCACACTCAGTGATGTGTGAAATGACACTGGCAGATGACATGAGCTCTAGTGATATTTCGCAAAGTAAGAGCATTCTTTTTAAAAGCAATATATCAAGTATATCACATTCCCTTTTTCTTTGTAAACTCTCATCAGTTCGTAATTTCTTGGTTTTCACAATTGATGAATCCCCAGATGTCAGCGCTGCTTGGTACTTAAGTACTAAACACCGCCATAAATAATAGTGAAAGTTTCCAAAAAAAAATCTGTGTACAATGCTACCCGTAACCCGCAGCATCCACACGTGGGCTAGCAGCCGGATCCTCTTCATTCTGATCACAAATGTGATGAAATGACGCATAGACGAAAGACACCAATAAGGATTTCCTGAGAAACACTACCTGACAAGGAAAATTACAAACCATTATTACAAGCTTTCTGTGGTGAATCCAGCAAGGGTAATGACACAGTTTTAAACTTCATTCTTTCATGTACTTGCTCAATAATTGTTTTTCTTTACATTTTAATCAAAAAAACTTATGGATTGCCACTTTAACATACAGCATTAATGAGTCACTTTTAATTACTAGTATGTACTTGTTTTAATGTCTGACAGCAGTATACGTCAATGAGAATGGCTTTACTGGGCACTCAGTTGTATTAAAATACTATATGACAGTTCTAAAAGTGGTTAGCCAAAGTACCAACACTAGTCTGACTCTGAGCAAAAATGTGACGCTAAGACATCTTAAATCTTAAATATGCTATTAGTACATCAAGAATCTATTCTGAATCGAATCGTGACCCTAAGAATCGATTCTGAATGAAATCGTTAGGGACTAAACGATTCCCACCCCTAATAATTTGTTTATTGAATAAAAAATATGGGTAGGGTTGGTACATGATTTTCAGGGGAAAAAAGAGAACTAATGGTTACCTTGTTTTCTGTAGTGAATGTTTTCAAATAAAAGCAGTTGTCCACTTTTTGCCTTTTGTTTCAGTCTTCAGAAATTTTTATATTAATATTTAGATACTGTATATCGGCCAATATATAGCTTATCGGTTTCCAGTGTTAAAGAATAATTGGTTATCGTTATAGGACAAAATGTACATATCGGTGCATCCCTTAGTCATTGACCCACTACAGTATACATAGTAGGGCCGCAGCTATCGATTATTTTAGTAATCGAGTATTCTACTGATTTTCCATCGATTAATCGGGTATTCGGATAATAGGTACTTTTTCTTTATTAAAGAGCAATACTAAATATACAAGAGAAAATAAGACTTAGAAAGTCAAGAAATTTACATATTTATTGATGAAATTTATTGCTGTGAAAACTAAACCCATTTAGTACATTCCATTGCCATATTACATTCAAAATGCAATATAGGCCTAATACAAATGTATAAATATGAAACATTAATAAAAATAGAAAGAATAAATTCAAAGGTAAACAACTAACTTCAGCGTATGCATGATGCATTTAGTTTATCTAAATTAGTTTTAGTTAATTTTTTTACTATTAAATAGTAATATATTTGTCCACATAAAAATACAGAGTTAACCGGACATTTATTTTGGCAGGTCGTTGGAAGACGCTTATTTTTTAGTGTGTTAGCTTCACTCAGTAAAATGTTCTGAAATAAACTCTCAGAGCAACTCTGGAGATGAAGTTCATGTGTTCATGTCCACATAAAGCGCAGACGCAGACAAATTAATGAGCATCACGCATGTAGCAAGTTAAACTGTGCAGTTCATTCACGCAGACACGCAGAACAGACAGATGACATGTGTAAATAACAGGATTCGGCATCCACTAGTCCGCATCTATGCAATCAATGCAGCAGGAAAACAAGTCTCACTCGAAAAATAGACTAAAACTAAGTAAAATAGCAGATCACCATTTCAATAAGATATCACTTATTTATCAGCATGAGAAATGATCGGGTACTAGTTGTTGTGAGCGTGTGAACAGACTAAAATGCGTGAGACTTGAGAGCCCTGTAACATGAATAGAGTTTAGCGGGCTGTGCGTCAGTAATAACGGTCCGTGGGGAAACGCAGTGCTCCGTGTGTACTGTAGTTAAATGGATTAAATGAGGCTTCGAGGCAACAAAAATTGCCTCAATGATTTTTTGTATTCGAATTACTCGAGTTACTCGTGGAATTGTTTCAACTCTAATACATATAGACAAATGTGAAGGAGTCAGGTTCTGTGTGAACATGAATGTGTTAAAATAATTACTGCCATGTAGGTTTTTTATACATTTGTCTGCACAGCTAAAGCTTATTTTGGTAAATTGAACATTGCTGATTGAATCGCTGTGATCAAAAACATATCATTAGTAGGGGTGTGACGAGATCTCGGGGCAAGAGAAATTGCAACCATTGTAGTCGCATATGCTCCCTAAATTTAACCTGTGCGACCTCAAAATATATTTGGCAGAATTTGTGCGAGTGCACATTTTGTTGCGGTGCGACCTGTTTTCACTACTGTACAGTTCGCGGCTGAACAGCAGCTGAGCTGATTGTACCACAAGTACAGTATAGCAATTGCAAGTTCACATTACGCTATTTTAAATGCATTCACAGGCAAACCTCTTCAGAAACGGACCATCTGTCTCTTACATACACTGACCAAAATTATAAACGCAAAACTTTTGTTTTTGTTTAACTCAACACATTTTTCATGAGCTGAACTCAAAGATCTAAGACTTTTTCTATGTACACAAAAGACCTATTTCTCTCAAATATTGTTCACAAATCTGTCTAAATTGTGTTAGTGAGCACTTCTTCTTTGCCGAGATAATCCATCCACCTCACAGGTGTGGCATATCAAGATGCTGATTAGACAGCATGATTATTGCACAGGTGTGCCTTAGGCTGACCACAATAAAAGGCCACTCTAAAATGTGCAGTTTTACTGTATTGGGGGGTCCGAAAACCAGTCAGTCTCTGGTGTGACCACTATTTGCCTCACGCAATGCAACACATCTCCTTCACATAGAGTTGAGCAGGTTGTTGATTGTGGCCTGTGTAATGTTGGTCCACTCCTCTTCAATGGCTGTGCGAAGTTGCTGGATATTGGCAGGAACTAGAACACGCTGTCGTATACGCCGATCCAGAGCATCCCAAACATGCTCAATGGGTGACATGTCCGATGAGTATGCTGGCCATGCAAGAACTGGGATGCTTTCAGATTCCAGGAATTGTGTACAGATTCTTGCAACATGGAGCCGTGCATTATCATGCTGCAACATGAGGTGATGGTCGTGGATGAATGGCACAACAATGGGCCTCAGGATCTCGTCACGGTATCTCTGTGCATTCAAAATGCCATCAATAAAATGCACCTGTGTTCGTTGTCCATAACATACGCCTGCCCATACCATAACCCCACCACCACCATGGGCCACTCGATCCACAACGTTGACATCAGCAAACCACTCACCCACACGACACCATACAAACTGTCTGCCATCTGCCTTGTACATTCACGATTCATCCGTGAAGAGAACACCTCTCCAAAGTGCCAGACGCCATCGAATGTGAGCATTTGCCCACTCAAGTCGGTTACGACGACGAACTGCAGTCAGGTCGAGACCCCGATGAGCAGGTGCGTAGCTACATGGTGGCCATGGGTGGCCACAGCTACCCCTGAATGATGGATGGCCACCTATCTGGCCACCTCTGTTGTGCGAAGCAGTTTTAAGATGTGTGTCGGAGTTTACGGAGTGCTGCGCAGATCATTTAGCGCAGTCATCCTCAATTGGCGGACCGGATCCGGACCTTTGCTTCGTTTCAGCCGGACCAGGAGACATAGCCTAAAAAACCATTTAAAACATTTGACTATTTTGGTTGTTTAAATTGAGCCGTGCCTCTACACAACAGATAATCACATCACACACGCTCTCAGGAACATTTATGTAATTTATCCTTTGCCGCTATATCCTCTAATATCTTTATCTCGCACCAAACTGCCAAACACGCTTGTTTTAACCCTGTCCACTCCGCGTGCACTGCTTCTCTCCTACCAAAGACGCGCTGCATGAAGAGCAACAAGTTTTAACAACAGTAGTAGTGCAGACATGCAATGGGAGGAAAAAATGGACACACAATGGTAAACAAAATGCAGCAATTTTAAATTATGTGTATCTGTCAGTCTGTTTACTGTTTGCTATATGTCTCCAACCTTTCGACCAGATTTGTGATATTTTATGAACCATAACGTTTTTATCTACATTTAGCATTAGCATTATTGATCAGCATGTAAACATTTGTGACCCTGTGAAAACCAAGACTAAAGTCTCAATCTAAATAGTTATTATAACAAGAATCAAAGATTAATTTCAAGCATTAATTTCACTGAGATTTCAATCTTTAAAATGGCAATATTAAGTCAATATTGAAGACATTGTTGTTATATTTTCACAGAATATTCTGTTGGATGATTTTATGTAGAAATAGTAAAAAGACTTTTGCTGGGTTTTCACAAGCAGTATTTTTTTTTAAAACACATTGTCCGGACCTCCATTTGGAAGAAAATATAAAGACCGGACCTCTTGGAACTTTAATTGAATACCCCTAATTTAGCGTATGCACTGAAAATAATGCGAGAACATTACTCTCAGCGTTAATATGATGTCATACGCTGACGCACTGACACAAACAGTCTGAGCGCTATAGATGAACAGCTGCTAACCGCTTCGTGACAGTGTACGACAGTACCATGGAAGTTCATCGCAAGCAGAAGGATCAGGTCAGTAAAATCAGTCTTTTTAAACTGGATTTCATTCATTAATTACATTTTCGCGAAAGTTTAATTTGGGGTACTGCAATGTTTATTTTCTTTAAAAAATTATATCTTACTGCAAATGATAGCTAGCAAATTATTTTAAAATAATGTTAGCACATGAAAGCATTGCAAATAAATTGTTTACTTTACGTTCTTTGTGTATGTTTTTGACCAGAAAACTATGTGTAATGAAGAATTGGTGTAAATTACAGTAGAAGTTAAAGAATTTCTGTTTGTAAGGATTTTTTGGTCACCCTAATAAAATCACTGGGTCTTACCTGGCCACCTCTAAAAAAAAGGTTCTGGCTACGCCCCTGCCGATGAGGACGACGAGCATGCAGATGAGCTTCCCTGAGACGGCTTCTGACAGTTTGTGCAGAAATTCTTTGGTTATGCAAACCGATTGTTGCAGCATCTGTCCAGGTGGCTGGTCTCAGACGATCTTGGAGGTGAAGATGCTGGATGTGGAGGTCCTGGGCTGGTGTGGTTACATGTGGTCTGCGGTTGTGAGGCCGGTTGGATGTACGGCCAAATTCTCTGAAACGCCTTTGGAGACGGCTTATAGTAGAGAAATGAACATTCAATTCACGGGCAACAGCTTTGGTGGACATTCCTGCAGTCAGCATGCCAAATGCACGCTCCAACATCTGTGGCATTGTGCTGTGTGATAAAACGGCACATTTTAGAGTGGCCTTTTATTGTGGCCAGCCTAAGGCACACCTGTGCAATAATCATGCTGTCTAATCAGCATCTTGATATGCCACACCTGTGAGGTGGATGGATTATCTCGGCAAAGGAGAAGTGCTAACATAGATTTAGAAAGATTTGTGAACAATATTTGAGAAAAATAGGCCTTTTGTGTACATAGAAAAAGTCTTAGATCTTTGAGTTCAGCTCATGAAAAGTGGGGGCAAAAACAAAAGTGTTGCATTTATAATTTTGGTCAGTGTATGTGCAATGTTAGTTTTTGTAGTTTTAACTGTTTCTCTGAAGGCTATGAGGGTTTAGTTAGTGGTGGAAGGAGGATTGACCGTGTGAAATGATCGCCACCTCTGCTAACACGAGCACTATGCAAAATATATAGAGAAAACAACCATAGCTCTTTACTAAAAGCTGCGCCTGTTAAGAAAACAAAGCATCAATTTTGTGCAATTACTGCCTGTTATTTGAGTTTGTGACAACATTTTGCAGTGTTTACATATTGTTTATTATTGCAAAATGTAATGAATTAAAATAGAAGTTTAATGTGTTTCATAAAGTACAAGTTGATTTTATAATACATTTTTTTCATATTGTGTTAAGGTGAATAAAAGACAAAACGTTTTCCTATATATTTCATCATAGAGGATTTCTTTAAAGGAGCAGTTCTTGAAAATCAGTGGCCACTAGCGTTGTATTATAGTTTTGCAACGAATCTCTGAGTCATTTGCCCACCCCTCCCTTTTGAATTACGATGGTGGCCGTAACAGTAAAAAAAGATGTCGTCTACTGAGACAGCAGATAGCAGTGATACAAGCAACGATGTTTCTTTACAAAGGTAAGGCAATATATTAACGTAATTAATCATTTAACATGTATTCTATTGCGAAAGTTACTGTTACAATTCTATAATTAGATATTTTTCTTGCGTGCTATCTAGTACACGCTGAGAGTAGTGAAGAAACTACAGTTAGCTAATCGTAAGTAGCAACGCTGTTCAAAGCGTTTGATCTGACAGCGACATAGGCAGTTAGGTGTAAGTTAGTAGACGTTTGTCTCCCCCTTTGTAAAGTCAGGAACAACCGGAGTACGTACCGCAGGGATGGAAAAACATTACCGTTACTATTTCAACAAAACAGTTGTTTGGTAAACATTGAAAAAGTGGAAACATTGAAAATGTTGAATTATCTTACCAGTCTAGCAGAAAACAGGCAACTTCGGCGTCGCCTTGAAAACATTTGTCTTTCAACAGTGCCTTCCATCTGGTAATAGATACACCGATGTTTATCCTGGATTTCTGCCGCCGTTTGTCTCTAATTCGTCTAGCAGCATCACGTTTGCGCTTCTTTGACGATGGAGATTCACGCTCTGTCGGCTCTTGTGCAGAATACGCATGGTCCTCCATTTTATCAAAACTTCTAAGAAAGAACAATCAATTGCTTCAGCTAGACGACGACTACTCCTCCTTCCTTCTCTCCGTACTACGACTTACTACTTTGTGCGTCTTCAACTCAGTGATGACGCAAGATGCGTCTAAAAAACACACGAAGAAGACCAACATATACGAAACGCGCTCTGTAGAGCTGTTTGTCCCTTAGAGCTTACTGTACAAAGCATGGCTGCGCAACATAACAAATTCCATGTAGATAGGCCCGCTCCCTATGTAGATACAACTGGTTTATTCTAAGGTAATAAAAACATAACTTTTCATTACGTAAGGTTTTTATACACATGTAAAGACACAGTTTTGTATGTTATATTGCATTTATGTTAATAGATCATACAAAACATCCCGCATTGTACCTTTAAAAAAGTCTAAAAGTCTCATTCTCATGAACCCAGTCTCGTGTCTCGTCTCGTCTTGTGAGATAAGTGTCTCGTCACACCCCTAATCATTAGTTAGCTTTTGAGAAAGGCACTTAATTTAAGGTTGGTCCATTGGATTGTCCATTCAGTGTGCTACTAGGATTTATGTATAATCTTTTTGTTCCAAAGCAAGCTCAGAAAAAGTGGAGGAAGGAAAACCAAAAATATAAAAAACAGTGCAATACAGTGTACGTGTCTTTATTTAGGGAGAAATATATTTGTTTTATTGCTTACACAACTAATTGATTTTAGTACAGTGTTGTGTCTACATTATACTATTTCAAGGTACGAACACTAGAGGTAGATAGAGATGAGTTCTATAGAGTGGTGAAGTAAAAACGAAGAAGATGTGTGTATGGTTAACGTGTGCTACGTGTTAATCAGTAGTAAAGAAGGATTGAGTTCATAAGTAATCCACGTGATTTCGTATTCTTTTATTGCTTCTGAATACCTTACAACAAATTGGCGACGAGGCGGACTTCATCTACAGCACGATGGCTACACTAAATGCTCCTTTTCCAGATTTATTTCTGCCATGCCCGGGTGAGCCTAGCATTCCATTTGCAACGTGGATAAGAATGTTCCGCAATTACCTCCTAGTAGTGGGAGCAACAGGTGATGCTTGGCCGAGGAGAGGAAAAGGGCTCTGCTCCTTCATTGCCTGGGTACCGAAGGGCAAAGGATTTTTTATACCTTACCGAACGCCGGAGACACATTGGACTCTGCTATTTCTGCTTTGAGTACACACTTTACGCCTGCCATAAACGTCATAGTGGAACGTCATAACTTTCGGAAACGAGCACAAGGAGCTCACGAGTCGATAGTGAACTACATTGCTGCGCTATGACAACTGGCATCAATGTGTGACTTTCCTAACGCAGATGATATGATCCTAGATCAACTGATCGAGCATGTGTCTGATTCCCGAATCCGTGAAAGAATGCTCCTAAGATCTAACCTCACACTGACGGAAGCAATAGTGATTTCGACCCAAGCCGAGTTGGCGGCGGAACAAGCGAGAGCTATGCAAGGGACGTGCATTCCTGTGCAAGCCGTTAAAGTTCAACAGACGGGTTTTTAGCCGTCTACTGCAAGGAGTTCTCAAAAGTTCCAGGTATCTGCAACACCTGCACGTTCTTGTTTTCATTGTGGTTCTCGCGAACACTTAGCTAATTCAAGGGACTGTCCTGCATTGAGAGCAAATTGTAAAAACTGTACAAAGCAGGGACACTTTGCTCGGGTGTGTCGCTTGACACCAACACACACTGTTAGAGAAGTTGAATTGCCAGAGTACACAGTGCTGTTAATACGTGAATGCAGCACTTCCCATAAAATTCAGTGCGCTGTCGGTATTCAAACGCCGGAATAATTTGCAACGGTGGATTTAATGGTGGATACAGGTGCTTCAGTGTCGGTGTTGTCTCGATCTGTGTATGAGGAAAAATTCAACAGTACACATCTCCAGCCAGCGACTGCTTGCCTGGTTACTTACTCGCGCTCGCCTATTCCTGTGCTTGGATGTATGCCTGCGACTGTTCTTAAAGACAATGCCAATTGCACTGCCACATTCTTTATTGTGGAATCAGGAACGGCCCTAATGGGGATGGACTTGATATCTGCTCTCCACCTTCGCATTGAGGGAAGTACAGACACTTCAGTGCGGACAGCCGGTGTACCTGCTTCTTTGTCTACAACACCAGTAATGCAGCTATCTTCTTCTGCACCCCAAACCACGATAGGTTGTGCAAAAGGGTTCATGCACAAAGTTAACTTCTTACCCTCTGCTGCGCCTGTGCGACAAAAACTGCGAAGCCTGCCCTTCTCAGTGCGTGCTGCTGTGGATGAGGAGATGAATCGTCTTCTTAGCGCAGGGGTAATAGAGAGAGTGGATGCTTCACCCTGGATTTCCCCAATTGTGGTGACGCAAAAGAAATCGGGAGGAATTCGAATGTGTGTTGATTTGCGGGAGCCTAATAAAGCCATCATAGTTGATGCTTACCCACTGCCTCATATGGAAGAAACTCTTGCTGCTTTGTCAGGTGCGACAATCTTTTCCACTATTGATCTGGAAAATGCTTACCATCAGGTTCCGCTCCATCCAGACAGCCGTGATCTTACAGCCTTTATCACACACGATGGACTGTTTCGCTTCTGTCGGGTTCCGTATGGCCTTGCGTCGGCTCCGGCCGCATTTCAGAAAATTATGTCAGTCATCCTTAAAGGCATTCCCAATGTGCAGAATTACTTGGATGACATCATCTGCTTCGACTGTACACGACAGGAACATGATGCTGCTTTGGACGCAGTTCTCAAACGTCTCAGCGAGGCTGGTCTACGAATGAATGAGAACAAGTGCATTTCCGCCAGTCCTGCTTGCGCTTTCTGGGACACATGGTAAACGGAGAAGGCATCCAACCTGATAAGGAACATGTACTGGCTATAATGCAGGCCCCAGCTCCGACTGATGCTACCACCTTGCGTTCTCTGCTGGGTATGCTGTCATGGTACAACAAGTTCATACCCAATTAAGCCACTCTGGTGGAACCGTTGCGTGCATGCATGCGCCCCGAAGCTGAATTCAAATGGACTGCCGAGGCACAGCGAAGTTTCGCGGAAGTCAAGACCGGTTTAACTGACAGTCCAGCGCTTGCTTTATTTAACCCCGAACTGTCAGTCATAGTTTCCACTGATGCATCGGATTATGGACTGGGTGCAATACTAGCGCAAGTACATCCTGATCACAGTGAACGCACAGTGGCATTTGCTTCACGAACTTTGACTGCTGCTGAACGACGCTATTCGACTGTCGAAAAAGAGGCTCTTGCATGCGTTTGGGCAGTCGAGAAATGGCGCACATACCTCTGGGGAAGGCGTTTAACACTACACACTGATCATCAGGCACTAACTACACTGTTGTCAACACGGGGAGCTGGACGGGCCGGAATGCGCATTGCTCGATGGTACGCCCGTCTCCTGTGCTTCACTTACGACATGGTGTACCGGGCCGGCTCATTGAATCATGCTGCTGATTGCCTGTCACGGTTACCGCTTCAGTGTACTTCTGTTTCCGATGACGAACCAGAGCTGGTTGCTCTGTTGTCTACTGCTTTAACAGCGATTTCACCTACCGAGTTCGAAATTACCTCAGCTGCGTGTCCAGAATTGACCTTGGTATGCGCCCAGATTGATAAAGGATGGCCAAGTTCTGCAAAAGCTGTACATACCGATCTTCAGACATACTTTCACTTGAGACATGAACTCTGTGTAAAAAAACAACGTGGTATTCAGAGACAATCGCTTGGTTGTTCCCGTGGCGTTACGGCACTCTGTGATATCGCTCGCGCATGAGGGTCACCAGGGAATCATGCAGACCAAGGAGCGCTTACGAGAACTGTATTGGTTTCCTGGAATGGATAAAGCCATCCAAGCCCAAGTTTCCTCCTGTGAGTTGTGTGTTAAGCTGGTTAAAACGGCACGGACCGTTACAGCCAGTGCCCTTTCCAGATGCACCGTGGAGTAAACTGGGAATGGATATTGTTGGTCCGTTCGATACCGCTGTTTGGGACTGTAAGTACGATATCACTTTGATTGATTACTATTCTAAATGGCCTGAAGTTGCTTTCACATCATCTGTGACCACTGCGGTCGTGATTGATTTTCTCACGAGCGTCTTTAGTAGGCATGGTTACCTGGCAGAGTTGGTTACGGATAACGGCCGCAATTCACGTCAGATGCATTCGTGACATTTTTGAGAGAAAGAGGAATCACACCGGTTCGCACGGAAGTGTACCACCCAGCGACGAATGGTGCCATTGAACGCTTCAATAGGGTTCTTAAAGACTGCATACAGTCTGCTGTTGTTCAGTCTACACCGTGGAAGCGTACTGCTACTGACTTTCTCCAAGTGTCCGTTCTACGCCACATGCCACTACAGGCGTTTCGCCATTTGAATTGCTCCATGGATGGAAAATGAGAACGAAATTGCATGTGACTCTTAACGCTTCTGGCAGCACTCTCGAGCCTGCGTCTGTCAGCTCACGTGTGGTTCGCAAGCAGTTACAGATGAAGTGCTACACGGATGGAAAGCATGGTGCACGACCGGTGGTGTTGAAAGCCGGGGACAGGGTGCGAGTACGGAAGCCTTTTCACGTTCCAAAGGGACATTGCAAATTCTCAAATCCTGTGGTAATCGAGGAACAAGTAGGTCCGAACACGTACTTACTTGAGGATGGAAGAAAATGGCATTCTTCACAATTGGCCAGAACTGTGCAACTGCCTCCTCAGGCACCTGTGATAGCAGAGGAACCCTCAGCAGAGTGTGACGAGGGTAGACCGTTAAGAATGCGCAGAGCTCCCTCTTGGCTTAAAGACTTTCAGACATAATGTACTGTTATATACAACATTCATATATGTTATTCTGTGCTGGTTATACGTTGATTGTTGAGTTAAGTATATCGATAAGTTAAAGGAAAAACTCATTGAATGTTCGTAATACTTGCATTAGGTGGATATTATGGTTGATTGCATGTTCTGTAATTCTGTGTGACTATGTGGGCATATTCTGTTATTATAAACGGGAGAAAGAAAGGTCAAAATCTTACGTTGCGGGGGGATGTTGTGTCTACATTATACTATTTCAAGGTACGAACACTAGAGGGAGATAGAAATGAGTTCTATAGAGTGGTGAAGTAAAAACGAAGATGTGTATATGGTTAACGTGTTGATCAGTAGTAAAGAAGAATTTAGTTCATAAGTAATCCACGTGTTTTCGTATTATTTTATTGCTTCTGAATACCTTACAACATACAGTGCAAAATCATCTAATTTTTGTTGTTGTTGTTGTGGTGTTATAAAAGGGGTCATGAGGAAACGATCGATCTTTTGAAATGGCTTAATTTAATATGAAACTGTATACGTTTGTAGTTCTGTAGTTAAATACAAGCCAAGGAATGCATTTAAGGGATAGAAACGTCTGTCAATTTTGTGTTGTTCCAAACCCATATGAATTTCTTTCACAAGGACAAATAACAAATTAAATAACTACAATGCAAGTAAATGGTGATTCACTCTGTCAGTCACTAACTTCCTGCACTGGGTGTCCTTTTGTGTTCTTTCTCCTGTGGTACACACAAGGACATGCTATGCAGAATGTTAATGACTGACAGAGTGAATAACCATTCACTTGAATTGTATTTAAAGTAAAAAACACAAGCCATTTGTCTTCTGTACTATTGAGCATTATTAGCACAGAGTCTCTCCAAAGAGAGAAAGAGATATAAACAGTGTGATCTAATTCTGAGGTCTCTGTGTCTTCCGCTGAATCCAGATCCTTCAGGCATCTGTAATTCTGCAGTCTGACCGAAGAAGACAGCATCTGTTCATTTTGAGAACGAGTCTGGCTAGTGACTAACAGTGAACTCTTACTGGTAAACTGTTAATAAAACTGGTTATCTAAAAATATGAATCATCAATCTAGATCAGCCTGAGGCTGATACTGTACTTGATTTTATCATTAAAGATGAAACTGATGGAATACACAGACTGTCTATAAATGGAGCTGATCTGACTAAAGAGACTTCACAGGTTTTTTTTTACATAGAACCTCACTGAAAGCTAAGCTTCAGTTAAACTCAAAACTGGTACTTAAATCGGACTCTGATGGAAACATTTTAAAAGAACTATTCATAAAGTTGTTAACTAAACATGTCTTCTTTTTTCCCGTCATGTTTCCAGCATTTTTTAATTGCATCATTTGGTCACAATCCAGCAAGTACAGATCACACGCAAGCGCACACACACATAAACACATCCAAACATAGGCAGCTGGTCGGCTACAGGTTTCCCATGAGGCTTTGTAGCAGTTTTATTTCTGTTGAAAATGAGTTGCAGAAGAAATTACAAACTGAGGTTAATTAAGAAAAACGTTCTAATCTCAAACACTAATCTGAGTGACTTGAATGTTCGACTATCGAGAGAGAGAGAGAGAGAGAGAGAGAGAGAGAGAGAGGTGAAACGCTTGCAACTCTACAATGAATCAAGCTGATTTAAATATTAAAATAAAAATGTAAATAGGAATCATGTAAAATCTATTTGTGGCGGCCAGTGTTGATAGTGTGGCAGGCAGCGACGAATAAGTCAATGTATGGGAAACAGACAACACAATGATATGTTGTTATGAGAAGTAGCCTATACATTTTTTTTTCATTGTGGCGGACCAATTGCACATTGTCAGAAACAAATGTATAGTATGCACTATAAGTCACTTTGGATAAAAGCGTCTGCCACATGCATAAATGTCAATGTCAAATATCAATTAATGAATGGGAAACACTGTCTCAGCAAGCTTGAATTGACCTCTCACATTTCTGTTCCAAAGTTAATTTCTCTTTTTTCAGAATTTACTGTTTATTAGGGATGCACGATATGTCATCGGCCATATCTCCAAAACAGTGGAGATGATCGTGGACTTCAGGAGAACACCCCCTGCACTCCCCCCACTCACCATCATGAACAAGACTGTGGCTGCAGTAGAGTCATTCAGGTTCCTAAGCACTACCATCTCTCAGGACCTGAAGTGGGACACTCAAATAGACTCCATCGCTAAAAAAGCCCAACAGAGGTTGTTCTTCCTTCGCCAGCTGAGGAAATTCAACATGCCACAGGAGCTGCTAACACAGTTCTACTCGGCCATCATTGAGTCTGTCCTGTGCTCATCCATAACTGTCTGGTTTGGTTCAGCTTCTAAATCAGACATTAAGAGACTACAACGAACAGTCAGGACTGCTGAGAGGATTATTGGTGCTGCCCTGCCCAACCTTCAAGATCTTTACACCTCCAGAAAGAGAAAAAAGGCTAAGAAAATCATTTTGGACCCCACTCACCCAGCTCACTCCCTCTTCGAACTGATGCCGTCTGGCCGGCGCTACAGAGCACTGACCACCAGAACAGCCAGACACAAGAACAGTTTTTCCCGCAGGCTATCCTCAGCCTGAACAATTAAAAGCACTTACTACACACTGTCCATCACATTGCACAATTGCACATTGCACATAGCATCTGGAAACTGTACATTGTAAGAAACAATAGGTTAAACCTGTAAATAACACATCTGTACACTCTTTTAAAAAATCATATGTTGTTTTTTGTTTATATTTTTTCACTTTTTGTATATAGTGCATTATTGTTTTATTTAATTCTCATTTTTTCTGTTAATGTATATTTGCACTGTTTGCACCATGTGTACACTTTCTTCTGCACTAAGCTCCTGTTGCCAAGTCAAATAACTTGTGTGTGTAAACATACTTGGTAATAAAGCTCCTTCTGATTCTGATATCGGAATCGGCCGATAAATGCAATTTTTTGTGTTATCGTTATCGGTCCGATAAGAAATTTATGTCGATATATTAAAACCGATAAATAACGTATTATTTTCTTTGGTTAAACCCCTTCTGGTACGCGCTGCTCTCTCCATTTTGATTGGTGCATTATGCGTGGTGTCACATGTAAGCACGCAGAAGGCTACGCAGAATGCCGCGCACTTCAAAGTAGAAAGCACAATGTCGGCTGTGGGGGAATTTTTCACGCTGAAGCAAGACGTGCAAATTTGAGGGAAAGCGCGGAGGCAGCACAACAAAAATTTGCCACCTGAAGTTTCGCCATCCCGAAATTTATAAAGATTACCAGAAAATGGTCACAGCTATAAACCACGGGTAATGTTAACGTTTGAGCAGTGTAACAAACAATTGAAAGTTCGACAAGGACAGCGCAAAGCCAAAAGCTGTCACAAAAAAGTTATAGAAATGATTGCACTTGATGACCAGCCTTTCAGCGTGGTCGAGGACCAGGGATTCCGTCGGCTGGGGTATTGTTTTGGTCCACATGAATTTGGATTCTTTATGCAAGAAATGTTTACTTGTTTGCATTATATAAGAATAATATATTTGTCAGTTAAAGTTGAATATAGAATTGTAAAAGCCATACCATGCCATTTCTTTTGTTGGCCTACCTGTTCTTAAAGAAACAGTTATGCTGGAGTATTGTTTCAGCGCACATGAAATGTGATTCTTTATGCAAGAAATGTTTGCCATGCATTATTTAATAATACTTTATTTGTCATTTTGTCAAAAGTCATAGGATTTTGTTATTTGCAGTTTATGCTTTAAAGCAGGAGTTCTCAAAGTTTACATGCAAAGGTCCGAATCTGAATTCTCGTCAACGTCAAAGGTCCGGTACAATTGTTATTACAAAACTTGCTTTTAATAAACATTAAAAACAACTTTAAATAACAAATTTCTGCCGGTCACTGCACAGATAGACCAAGGGAAAGACGAGCTGCATCGGCAAAGCAAAACCATGCGTTCGCGGGGCTATACCGGCAACATTTTATCTTCGCGATTTACCTGAAGAAGACGGTAACCACTGCTAAAGACGGAAAAAACGCGAGGCGCCCGGCGCGCATAATCAGCGCGCAAAAGGCTCTCTGCCAACTGAAAACAATTTTAAAAAGGCGCGTCTAACAGCAATAAACGCTTTCTATGTGATCGGCCCCCTACTATGGCAAGCCAATGGTGTCACAATTACGCCATAGATTAAACACATGTTTATATTAGTTTTAAACAGTATTTGTGGCGCAAAATACTGCATCGCGATTCCAAACACAGTAAAAACCGTGCAAAAAACCATCCATAACGCCGTATTTGACGGCATTTAAAGGTGCCCGAAAAGCGCCGCCTTTTGCACCGCTGTCTTGCAATATGACGGCGTAAAAAAACGCAGTTTTGGTTGCACAGTAGTGATGGGTCGTTCTTGAACAATTCGTTCATTTTGAACGAATCTTTAATGTGACTCGGGAAGAAAGAATCGTCTCAGGGAGTGATTCGTTAAGTCGCGGATGCGCATTGCGCAACATTCTATGGGTCCTGTACTGGAATTAGTAAATTAACTAATTTCTCCGTCCAAAGTTGTCACGTCACGTGATAAAGGAACGAACGACCCTAACCCGAAGACTCGAGAGATGAACTAATCAATTCTCTTTCCGGCTCTGACTGCATTGGTTTAGCTTACGACGCTGTCACGTGATGAACGAAAGAATCAAACCCGAAGACTCAAGAGGTGAACTAATCAATTCTCTTTCCGGCTCTGACTGCATTGGTTTAGCTTACGAAGCTGTCACGTGATGAACGAACGAGTCAAACCCGAAGACTTGTAAGATAAGAGGTGTGGTGAGCTAATCATAAACTAAAGACCCAGGTAAACAATGAATTCATCTTTTCTGTTTCTTATAGGATTATAGTTTTGTATTGTTTGTAATGTGATCAACGTTTGCATAATTAGTAGATGTGTTAGGAAAGTAACATGTAACATTTTAATTATATTTTGCTAAAATGAACGAAATGAACGATATGACTCGAAAAATGATTCGTACATTTTGCTGAACGAGACTCAAAGGTCAGAGTCAGTAAAATGATCCAACCTTCCCATCACTATTGCACAGAGCGCGCGTCATTTACGGCGATTTGTCTGTTGTATAATGAGCCCCTCCTGCTGATTTCCAAAGCCAGTAAATTTGAACTGTTGTCAACCAATCACTGATGAACCGAGCCAGACCAGACCAATTTACCACTGATCATTTTACAGGATTTTATTATGTCCGTAGTGTTTGCTAACATTAAACAAATCATTGTTTGCTTTCTGAAGAAACAATTTCTTCTCTTTGGTAATTTAAGGTTACACAACGTGGTCAGCAATTGTATATAGGCCAACCAATCCCATTGTATGTATCTTGCTTATTACTATAGCGTATTGCTTACATGGAAAGCAAAAAAGCAATCTGTTGAAATATTGTATAAGCTAATCTCCAACACCAGAAATCATTCCTGGTGTAAGCGAGATCAGCCAGAGTAAAAAGTGAACTGCATTTCCTTTAACAGGTTCTTAGGTGGCCGAATCCAGGGACTGTGGATGTTAACCTGCTGGTTAGTGTGATTGATTTATCATCGCTGACTGAATCATTTGACGGTTCGTGGCCCTCTCGGGCCACTGGCCAGTTTTTATGTTGTTGGTCTTGTTCTGTTTATCTGTATCGCTGGGTAGTTTTTAGATTTATATTTCAGTACTGTGTGTGGTCAGTAAAAAAAGAAAGTGAGGACTGAGAGATCTTTTTTATCAACCGTATCAATATTCAGTTAACGACTTGCAGTTTGCTTTTGCTGCTGAACTCACACATCAGTGGACTTTCATGCTATAAACAGGACGAAAGAACAGTAATAGATTTTACATTTACGCATTTAGCAGACACTTTTATCCAAAGCGACTTACAGGGGCCTTTTAGTCTATGCATGTCTTTTATCAGTAGCCCATGTGATTTTAGTTTCCATATTACAAAAATTGATTGACTATAAAGAGAAGCAATATTGTTGCGCAATCATTGTAATGTAAATAACTAATGTAAATGTTGTTTAGTAATAAACTAAAATATAACACAGCCCAAGTCAATGCCAAATGCCTTCCCATTTACCTCCGTGAAGAGACTGACACTATTGTGCATGGAACTGCAAAGAAACTTACAATAAACATCCACGTTTCCATTTGAAATGGAAAAAAATATTATTCAGCACATAGAAATAAGTGCGGGATTCAGGCCCGGCGACCCACCCATGCAGCCTAGCCTGGCGAGAACATGGCAAAATGAGTCAGGATGCGGGCATGCTACTTACAAGCAAAATGAGTCAGGATGCATGCTACTTACAGGCAAAACAATTTTTAAAAGTTGGTTTGCACAAAGATGGTTGTTAAGCCTACTGATCCCATTGCTCCGAATAGTAGGCCTAATTAAACGTAATTACATACACTGTTAAAAAAATCCCTTTAAAACAGATACAGTACTGGCAGAAAATGACCAGTACATTTTCCTTTATTTTACGGACATTTCCGTTAATGCTAAAATGTAATTTAATTCAGTGCAAAATGTAAAATACAGGTGAAACAACTGTAAAAATTGAATACGTAAAATTCCTTCATATTAATACAGTATATTGTGCCCTGTTTTTACTGACTTTTTTTGTGTAGGCGGATGAGAACGATTCTGCATGATGCATTTAAAAAAAGAATAGACTTTAAAAAAACATAATTAAAAAGCATATCATACATGTTAACGCACAGCTTTATTGTAGGCTAAATAAAGTGCATTCATTACATATTAATGCAAAAGCTGCATATCAAGCAGAGCGAGTCTGACTATTGCGTTAAATGAATTAACATACTGTAGAGAAGTGAGGGACTTGATTGATGTTAAGGGTTATTCAAAGATGTTAAAGGTCTCCTCAGACGAGCACTTTCAACAAGTTGGTATGATTTATTAGGGTCTTCATGAAATGTCTGGAACATATTTTGCTTAAAAACACTCAATGGCTGTGTAAACAAAACCCTTCTTGCCTCGTCAAAAACAGCTATGCTCACAGCAACCCATTTCGGTGCATGTCTCTTTAACTTATAATGAGTTACAGCGAACCCCACCCCCTTCTGTCCGGCGTGTCAACACAACACACATCGAGTACTGCCATGGCAATGGTTTAGCTAAATGATATTTCCTGAATTCCTCTGTGGTTAGTTTCGTCTTAAATCGTCTCAAATCATTCGTCCGGAGACAAAAAAATCAGTCACAGCAATCAGCGCATCCTAATGAGCTTACGTTGTGCGTGTATGCTTACCTAAAATCCATGGAATCCACTGCAGATCTCAGCGGAATTACATGGATTTTAGTGCTTGTCGTTGACAAGTTATAACAATACACACACAACGTGAGAGCTAGTTTGCTGTGACAGATTTTTCAGCCCAAGCACGAATGATTTGAGACCTTTAAAATGAAACTAACACCAGTGATCGCCCATTCATTAGCAAAACAAACAGCTTGCCGCAGCTAAACATATTAACGCACATAATGTATTAACATTCATACAGCTAAACTCCAAGTGTCCATCTGCACTTTGAATGTTCCATTTACCCTGTGACTGACTTAGCTTCCTTTGCTATCATATGTTAACGTCATCCTCCTATATATATATACGGTACATTTACGTCAATTCAGACTATTGATAAATAATACTTACATCGGCAGTTTTGTCTCGTTCAGTTGGTCTCGATCCCTCTTGAGGAACAACTATGAAGCTAATCCTGCTTGTACTGTCCCAGGTTGAAAAAGCACTCCGGTTTGAAGTGATTCACCTGATTATAGCACTTAAACACAGAAAAAGTGGGGTTTTCATCTGATGTCTCCTTTAAGACACAAAACGTCTTGGTTACGGATGTAACCTCGGTTCCCTGATGGAGGGAACGAGACGTTGTGTCGAACCGACAGAATGGGGTTTGTCTTGAGAACCTATCATCTTCTGAGTATTTAGAAAAGGCCAATGAAAATTGGCGAATGAAATTTGCATGCCGGGCTCCTCCCCGGATGTCCGGGTATAAGAGGGAAGCCGGCGTGCTCATTCATTCACCTTTGGTCTGAGGAGCCTAAAGCATCCTCCCCCGACCGCTGGGGTGGGCGGCCAGTGTTGTGGCATGAGGGACACAACGTCTCGTTCCCTCCATCAGGGAACCGAGGTTACATCCGTAACCAAGACGTTCCCTTTCTGTCGGTCTCTCGACGTTGTGTCGAACCGACAGAATGGGGTTCCTATGGAAAACGCCACAGCACTGAGCCGCGTCACAATCTCTGCGGAGCGACGTTGACTGGCCTGGGCGAGTCAGACGAACACGCTAGCGCGAAATTATGACCTTCCAGTGGAGAGGAAGGGGGACCCAGAGCTTTCCACAAAAAGTTGGGAAGCCCCCTAACGCCGGCCGTCACGGACGGAGGCCTGATTCTCTAAATGGCGAGAAGCCGCCCGGCACCGTACGGGCCACTGGGTAAGCATTATTCCCCCCTGGGGGGGAAAAACGCTGCAGAGGCCACTACCTACCGTAGGGAGGAATTAGTGGAGACACCACATGGTCTCACCATCAGGGGAGAACTCATGGGAGGAATGTGCGGACTGCAGGAGTTAACCGCAAGGTGGGAGTCCACCTGGGGAGGTCATGGGTTGCCAAGGTGGGAACCATTCATGAGGATACATCAGACGGAACAGCCCACGGAGGGGGGGTTACCACGTCTGGAGCACTAGGTCCGGTTAGAGCTATGTGGAATAACTCAACTGTTCCCCGGCCTAAGGGGGCAGGGCTGCTCTGCCCAGCCTGTCCCCTGGAAGGGTGCTTAGTGATGGATGGAATGCCTATTCTTTACCCGAGGGGAAAGAAGTGAGGCTGGATCGCCACTGCTCCCCCCGAAGGGGGAAGGGCTTCCGCAGGCGTACGCCCAACGGCTGCCGGTCCTACCTGTTGCCCTGCAGGACGCGGGCTGACACCGGTTCAACGCGGAGGTTGTAGAACCTCGCGAAGGTATTGGGCATAGCCCAACCCGCAGCTCTGCAGATGTCTGCCAGAGAGGCGCCCTGAGCCAGTGCCCACGAGGAGGCGACACCCCGAGTGGAGTGCGCCTTAACTCCTAAGGGGCAGGGGCGATCTTGCGACCGGTATGCCAAGGATATGGCATCCACGATCCAGTGCGCCAGTCTCTGTTTGGAGACAGCTCTCCCCTTCTGCTGACCTCCAAAACAGACAAAGAGCTGCTCAGAGCTTCTGAAGCTCTGCGTGCGGTCCAAGTAGAGGCGCAGAGCGCGTACTGGACACAACACGGAAGGGGTTGGGTCTTCCTCCCCGGTGGGGAGCGCCTGCAAGTTCACCACCTGGTCCCGGAAGGGAGTGGTGGGAACCTTGGGCACGTAGCCGGGCCGTGGTCTCAGGATAACGTGAGAGTCTCCAGGCCCGAATTCTAGGCAACCCGAGGACACAGAGAATGCTTGTAGGTCCCCTACCCTCTTGAAGGAGGCGAGCGCTACCAGGAGGGCCGTCTTTATCGACAGGCGAGAAAGATCGGCCTCTCCTAGGGGCTCGAAGGGGGGCCTCTGGAGGCCCTCCAGGACCACTTCGAGGTCCCAAGAGGGTACGGGGCGCGGGCGAGGCGGATTCAACCGTCTCGCGCCCCTCAGGAACCTGGTGACCAGGTCGTGCTGCCCTAGAGACTTACCAGCAACTGGGTCGTGATGTGCGGCTATAGCGGCAACATACACTTTCAGTGTGGAAGGGGAGAGGTTCTTCTCAAGTCTCTCCTGGAGAAAGGACAGTACGTACCTGATCGAGCATCTCTGCGGGTCTTCTCCGTGAGAAGAGCACCAAGACGAGAAGATGCGCCACTTGAAGGCATACAGTCTCCTAGTGGCCGGAGCCCTAGCCTGTATGAGGGTCTCTACCACCGCCGGGGGTAGGTCGCTCAGGATCTCCTCGTCCCGTCCAGGGGCCAGACATGGAGGCTCCAGAGGTCTGGCCTGGGATGCCAAAACGTGCCCTTCCCCTGAGAAAGGAGGTCCTTCCTCAAGGGAATCGGCCAGGGGGGAGTTGTTGTCAGGCTCACCAGCTCTGAGAACCAAGTCCGGTTGGGCCAATAGGGCGCAACTAGTAGCACTTGATGCTCCTCTTCCCTGACCTTGCACAGGGTCTGTGCAATGAGGCTCACTGGGGGGAAGGCGTACTTCCTCTTGTCCCGCGGCCAGCTGTGCGCAAGGGCATCCGTACCGAGGGGACCGTCGGACAGGGAGTACCAAAGCGGACAATGGGTGGAGTCCGGGGAGGCAAACAGGTCCACCTGCGCCCGACCGAACTGCTCCCATATGAGCTGAACCGCGTGAGGGTGGAGTCGCCACTCTCCGCGAGGTGACCACTGACGAGAGAGCCGGTCTGCTGTCTGGTTCAGGTCGCCCGGGATGTGTATGGCTCGCAGGGAGCTGATCACCTGCTGACTCCACAGGAGGAGGCGTCGGGCGAGTCGTGTTAGCTGCCGTGATCGAATGCCACCCTGGTGGTTGATATACGCCACGGCAGCTGTGCTGTCCGACCGGACCAGCACGTGTCTGCCCTGCACGAAGGGTTGGAACCTCTTCAGCGCAAGTAGCACAGCCCACAACTCTAGGCAGTTGATGTGCCATCGCAGGCGGGGGCCCGTCCACCGCCCCGCTACTGCGTGCCCGTTGCACACAGCACCCCAGCCCTGAAGGGAGGCATCCGTCGTTACCACGACGTGTCTTGATACCTGCCCTAGGGGGACCCCCTCCCGTAGGAAGGCCATCGATGACCAAGGGGTCAGGGTGCGCCGACAGAAGGACGTGATGACCATACGCCTGCTGCCGGTGTGCCACGCTCTCCAAGGAACCCGACTCTGTAGCCAGTGTTGGAGCGGTCGCATGTGCATCAACCCGAGGGGGACCACCCCCGCCGAGGATGCCATGTGCCCCAGGAGCCTCTGAAAATGTTTCAGGGAGACCGCCGGCTGCCTGAAAACCTTCAGGCAGCGTAACACTGACCGGGCACGCTCTGTAGTCAGTCGTGCTGTCATGGAGACAGAGTCGAGTTCCATACCGAGAAAGGAGATGCTCTGCGCGGGGGAGAGCTTGCTCTTTTCCCAGTTGACCTGTAGCCCCAACCGATCTAGGTGCCGGAGCACCAGGTCCCTGTGTGTACACAACAGATCTCGCGAGTGAGCCAAGACGAGCCAGTCGTCGAGATAGTTGAGTACCCGCACACCTTCTTCCTTGAGGGGAAGAAGGGCGGCCTCCACGACCTTCGTAAAGACACGTGGAGACAGGGACAGACCGAAGGGGAGGACCCTGTACTGATATGCCTGTCCCTCGAACGCGAACCGCAGGAACGGCCGGTGTCGAGGGAGGATCGAGACATGAAAGTACGCATCCTTCAGGTCGATTGCCATGAACCAGTCCTGACGCCTGACGGACGCCAGGATGCGCTTCTGCGTGACCATCCTGAAAGGCAGCTTGTGTAGGTGCCTGTTCAGAACACGCAGATCCAAGATAGGGCGCAACCCCCCGCCTTTCTTGGGGACAATGAAGTACGGGCTGTAGAACCCGCTGAACATCTCGGCCAGTGGGACGGGCTCGATCGCTCCCTTCACCAGAAGGGAGGCGACCTCCGCCCGAAGCACGGGGGCATCCCTGCCTCTGACTGAGGTAAAGAGGACGCCCCGGAACTTGGGCGGACGTTTCGCAAACTGAATCGCGTAGCCGAGACGGATCGTCTTCCTCAGCCAACCTGACAGTCTGGGAAGCTGAGACCAGGCACCCAGAAACTGTGACAGGGGGACTAGAGGTTTGATCTGCTTCATCGTCCCCCCGGAGGGTGGTTCGATGGCTAGCAGTACGGATTCCTTGCCGGGGGAGGACCCCCGGGGAGGAGATCGGCTCTGCTGTTTTTCCTGCCTGGCGATTGTCTGGCTCGACGCACTGTCTGTCTGAGAGTGCTGAAGGCCAGTGTTTATACTCGACATTGCGCTTCGCCATGACGCAACGTCGAGTTGCCGTCCACCGTCGACCAGAGGGTGGGAACGGCTGTGACAACCCAGAGAGAGAGGAAACTCTTTTCGTGAGGAAGTGGGCGCTGGCCCCCCGGGGGGGACCAGCTGATGGTAGGACGGGGCAGGAACCGTCCCTATCCGATCCAGCGATGTGGTGGCTGGAATCGGGCCCGATGGTAATCTCAATCTCCCTGGGGTCTCTCCGTCAGGGCCGCTTCTGCTTCCGCGACGGCTGCTGACGGGGAGGCGGTTTCCTCTTCGACGTCCTTCTCCGGGAGGCAGCCTGAGAAGGGGGCACTGGAGCCGGATCCGGAGTCGAAGAGGTCCGGGGCTGCCGGGAAGCAGACGCCGCTCGGGATCTCGGAGGCCTGACGACGGCCGAGTCACGGCGGGGCAAGATGTGCTTGATAGCCTCCGTCTGCTTCTTCACCGTTGAGAACTGCTGAGAGAAATCCTCAACGGTGTCACCAAACAGCCCTCCCTGCGAGATGGGGGCGTCGAGAAAGCGAACCTTCTCAGCGTCCCGCATCTGCGCAAGGTTGAGCCAGAGGTGCCTCTCTTGGACCACCATGGTGGACATCGCCCGACCCAAGGCCCGTGCCGTCACCTTAGTCGCCCGTAGAGCGAGATCGGTGGCGGTACGGAGTTCCTGCATAACCGTTGGGTCGGTCTTACCCTCGTGGAGCTCCTTCAACGCCTTGGCCTGGTGGACCTGCAGGATGGCCATGGCGTGGAGGGAGGAGGCGGCCTGACCCGCAGCCATGTAAGCCTTCGACACCAGCGATGCCGAAAACTTACACGCCTTGGATGGGAGTCTAGGCCGAGCTCTCCAGGTGGCCGCTGTCTGCGGGCACAGGTGCACCGCGACAGCACGCTCCACCTGGGGGATCTCGACATAGCCCCTGGCCGCCCCACTATCGAGGGAAGTAAGGGCGACTGAGCCTTTCTGATTGGAACGGGCTGTGAGGAGCGCGTTCCAAGTCTTACTCAGCTCCTCATGCACCTCCGGGAAGAACGGGACCGGAGCTGGGCGCGGCTTGGAGCCGCGCTCAGACCCCAGGTACCACGTATCCAACCGCGAGCGCTGGGGTAAAGGCGGTGCTGTGCACTGCAGCCCAATGCTCGCGGCGGCCCGGAAGAGCATGGTTGACATCTCAACGTCCGCCTCTTCCTGGGCTCTACCCCCCGGGGGAAGGAGCTCCGAGGAATCGTCGGGGTCGGATGCCAAAAGATCGCCCTCCGATGCTGTGATCGACATCTCATCTTCGTCACGCACTTCCGAGTACGTGGCGGAGGAACAAGACGGGGTAGGACCGTCTTTTGAGGGATGGTCAGACGAGCGAGACGGGGCGTGAACGGTCCGTGAGCCTGTGGCTGGCGGGTTAACGTTCACAGTGATCCCCATATCACCCCCGGTGTTAACCGAAACGGGCGGCAGGGCCGTAGTCACTGGTGGACAATGGACCATGGTGGTGGAGAGTTTGAAATGGAAGATACAGATTCTGTTGGCAGGCATCTTTTATATACATAACAAGCTGACTTAGGAGTAGGGTTGGGTATCGAGAACCGGTTCCAAATGTCAAATAACCGGGGATTCAATAGGATGCGTCTATTTCGGTTCTGTTTATCAATTCCTGACTTTTTCAGTCACTCGTGAACAGCAGTGAGCGTTTTACAGTTGTATCTGTCTGCCAGGAGGACCTGCGACAAGGACCATATCTCATTACGCACATGCGCAGTTCATTACAATCAGGACTGACTGAGCAAACGTTCAAAAGTTTCGTTAAACTTTGTGATAAAAGATGATAGCATTCCCACATGCAATACATGTGGCAAAGATATTTCATGCAAGGTAGGTAGTACCTCTAATATGATGAAAATTCAACACAGCATTAATCTGAAGGAATGCACCATGTTTAAGTCTCCCAGCATCGAGTCCTCCTGCTACAACGCACCTGAAACAGCTAATATTAGCAGCAATAGCAGCATCTCACACTCAGGTACAAAATACAGATACAGATGAAAAGACAATCAGTTTTTTGTTTAAGTTACTTATTTATTTTTTTAAATAGTGATCACAGTTAAATACATTCTGGAAGCTACAAGACAACATAGTTTATTTAAATTATATTAATTTGAATTATTCATTCAATCACTTTTTAAAAATGAATTAATTCAGTGTTTTATTCACAAATAATTGTTCAGATAATGGACGATATACCGTTTTGAACGACTCTTGAATGAATGATTCAATTAAAAATGAATTAAAACACTTCTTATGTTGTATTTTTGTGTTATACTTAAATAGTTGTATTTGCTTCTGATTATTCCTTAATGGAAGTGTTGTTATTATTTGACGAATTGTCACAGTTAAAAGTTAGCCAAATGGTTAGGTTATAGCCTAAATGTGGCAAGAATAAAAGGTAAAAACTTTTTTCTTTAAGTATTTGCTATTTTTTTCTCTCCCCCAAAAAATATTGGAATCGGAACAAAGAATCGATAAGAACCGGATTCGATAACCAGAAACCGAATCCGAATCGCTAAAATGAAAACGATACCCAACCCTACTTAGGAGTACTTTCTTAAAGTGACAGGACTAATCTGTGGTCCAAACAGTGGCGGAGCCAGAGGGGGGTCCAGGGTAGCACTGAACACCCCTGACATCCAATTGGTCACACTGGGTGCCACCCCAAAATTTGATTCGCTACTTATGTTGATTGACATCTGATTATTTTGACATTCAGGGCCCATGCTTGCACGTGACGTCACCGCACACGAAATTCAGGCGAGTGTAGCTGAGAATGAGAACGGAAAAAAGTTGTGCGATTGATTGTACAGCGCGAAATTTATTTTTAAAGACTGAAGAAAGAGAGAAAAGAAGCAAATGGAATATTCAAAAGTACCCGCTTGCTTGCTAGCCATTTCAGATCCAACCCAGCCAGGTACGTTTTTTTGTTGAACCATACCATTATAATGTTATCTACCTACTTTACCTAACGTTTATCTACCTAACGTTACACTTTTAAATGTTGCGTAAATGTAAAGTTTTCCCAGCGTTTTCTAACCTTAGACAAATATAAACAGTGTTGGGGGAGATGATCTATTTCTTTTAACATTCTAAGCAGGTGTACTTCATACAAACTTTAGAAGGAAGAAATAAGTTTCCCTTTAGCCTTGGCTTTATGATTCCTAAACAACTTTTCAATATTTTAATATTACATTTTAATCAATATGTTTAATTATCATAAGCAGATATCTTTGCAATATACTAGAGAGACTAAAGAATAGACAAACACAGAAGAGACGAGCATTTCTGTAAATTTCATCTAGTCCTGATGTCAATGTAGTTTACACAACTTATTTAGAATAATAGACCATGTCAAACTAAAGCATGAACTAAACTCAGAGCATTTCCTAAGATGATCTAGAACATCTGCAGTGCTCTCTTAAATGAAATACACATTTTTGAACAAAGCTCATGTTTTCTCGTGTTGTGTCACGTGTGTGTTGTGAAACGCTCTTACTTGTAAACAAACAGTAAACAGTGAACCACACGCCCATCAACAAGTTTTCTTCCTTCTGTTCTTCAAATGTATATTTCTGCAAGCCCACGTCTCTGTGTCTGACAGGTAACACGCATGTTGCTGTGTCTGACGAACAGGTCGCGCGGGTGCGCGCATATGGCGGGCATTTATCATTGCTGGCAAACAATATGACACATTTGCAGTTTTGATTGTATAGATATAGATTAATATCCACTTCATCCAACGCTCTTTGTGTTCTGCGTGTTCTTAAGTTTCGCGCTACGAGGAGTGAGTAATCCTGCTTCAGATGATTCAGATCGTGCTGCGAACTGAACAAATCATTTGAACTGATTCATTAGCCTATTCAAATGGTTTTGCCCATTGTTCAATTAATGCTTTCAAAAGAATCGACTCAAAAGAATCGATCACTTGGGAATGCCCGTAAAAAGAGACGACAACCTTGAAATAAACAACGCGTTTTAAAAAGCATATTTTAAAATGAAGGAACGAAGGAACGTCACGCAATGTAAGTTATGTAACGAAGTAAAAGTACAGATTTTCTATTAGAAATTTACTCAAGTAAGAGTAAAAGTACACACTTTTAATTGTACTTAAAAAGTACATAT
This sequence comes from Triplophysa rosa, assembly GCF_024868665.1. Lineage (NCBI taxonomy): Eukaryota > Metazoa > Chordata > Actinopteri > Cypriniformes > Nemacheilidae > Triplophysa > Triplophysa rosa. The sequence continues at coordinate 21,168,179 of NC_079890.1, forward strand.
TTTCCAAAATGTTACTCAAGTAAATGTAACGAAGTAAATGTAGCAGTTACTACCCACCTCTGCTAACAACCGCATACAGATACGATGTAAGAAAGACATTCATTAGTAGTCAGACTCTTTACTGTATTACCTGAAGCCATTGAGTGTTTTAGTGATGTTGGATGTTCTTTGTTTGTTTTCTACATATTTCCCGTTTGAATAACTGCTTTTTATGTTCCTCAGAGAATCAAAAAAGCAATAAAACAGCAATACAATAATTCATAAACGCTTCTCGGCTTGTTTTGTAGCGTGTGACAAGTGTTCATGTATCCTAATATCTGAAAGTAATAATCAAGACGCCAACATCAATTGCAATAATCAGCATCAATGATTTTTTTAAATCTTGCAGTCCTATGGATTGAGTTTATGTTTTATCAGATATATGCTGCTCTGATCCACATCAGTTTAAAGACACTAGTGCTGCTTTGTTTCTGTTTAAATTAAACAAGTTATCAGGGTTAAGCAGGTTTTCATTATTTATATTTTATTGTTTATTTCATCTACATACATTTAGAAGTAAATTATCACTTGTACCTCTTATCAGCAATCCTAGGATTTATTTTTTTTATAATTTGATGCCAGGTCAAACACATTTTCTGTCATGGTCTGTGGATCCCCTGAAGTAGCCTTGGCCACCCCCTTGCCACCCCATATATAAAACTCTAGCTCCGCCACTGGGTCCATATAGGCACATAACCAATCTGTGAAGCCAGAATTCTTGCTGGTTGGTAGGGGATCAAATACTTATTTCACTGACTGAAATGAAAATCAATTTATAACCTTTATATAATTTTTCCCCCTGATTTTTTGGTTGATATGCGGTTTCTATCAGTTAAAATAAACCTACCATAAAAATGATAGACCCTTCATTTCTCTGTAAGCAGGCAAATTTACAAAATCAGCAGGAGATCAAATAATTATTTCCCTCACTGTATGCATATATATATACACTGTTATGTTCACACTGCAGAGTCCATGTGTTTGATTCCCAGGGAACATACTGATATAAAATTGATACTTTTGCTCGACTGCACTCTCACTGTTTTTTATCTTATATCTCTGTTTTACTTTCTGAGGTCCCCTAATTGACCCATAATCCTGGTTTAATTAAGATCAGAGATTTTGTGGCAGGAATTTATTTCTGAAACCAGATTCTGTGGACAGTACTGTGAAAGACATGGTACTGTATGCACGTATGACTAGACATGTTTACATTGATCATGTTAATACTGAAATTATTTGGACACAGCCACCTACGTAGATCTCAACAGAAAATATACTTTTAGTTTGTTTGACATCTGTATTGTGTTGAGGATTATATGAACTATATCTGATTTAAACCTACTAAACGGAGCAGCAGAATGAAATAATATTTTCCACATGCTCAGAATAGCTTTTGCTTGTTATACACATAATAACCTATAGGGGGCAATAGAGTGTTTTGTGAGTATGTGTTTGCAGTAGTTCATTTACTGAGCAAATTTATTGAGTATGGAGGAGAGAGAGAGAGAGAGTAAATAAATGGAACTGCCTCCACTGCTCCAAGCCAAACATCAAAGTAATCAAGGAAAACAAAATTTTTTAATGGGATGGATCCAATTAGAATATTACTGCTCTATCTGATCTGTCCACTAGCACAGAGATGGTAGCGGTGGCTTCTTACCGGCCTCTTTTATTCATGCTAATAACTTCTCTTTCATGTACATGGCATACTGTACATGTGATGGGCTTAAGACTTCAAGTGAAGCTAATTAATTGAGTCAGACTCCACTTTTACAGAATATCTACATTATGATGACCTGTGACTCAAGTTGAAGAGCTTTTAATTTGACTAGCAGCCCACTAGAGATATGCATTGCACACATGTATCATCCAAATCGATTCTGTGCTTCTCATCACCTCAAGCCATCTTCCTGATTTGGCATCAGGCTAAATGAAATGAAGTGTATGTTGAGTATGACATGTAGCAAGACCCATAGCACACGTAACAGAAAACAATGATTCAGCCATTTTCTTAGATCTTTTTCCACTTTTAGTCTTCAGAAGTCTTTCTATTTGACCTCTTTTATCGTTCACTCCCTTTTTTACTCATCTTTCATTAATGCCTTTCTCTATTTTTCATAGATTTTACTTTCACTTGTACTTTTCGGCTGGTAATTTTTTTCTTTATTTTTCTGCTCATTTTCACTCTTGTGCTCTCTACATCATAGTTGTGTTGTACTGTAAATGTCATGGTTTAACTCAGATGATCTCATTCTAAAAAGACTTCAAGAAGTAAAAGATGATGACTTTATTTTTAACTCGCAGTAAAGAAGTATCTTTTATTTTAAATATGACTTAAATTTTGGTTTGTCTGTTCCCAAACCCACAATCTACCAATTGACCCTTCGCAAAACCCCACCCCCTTCATTCCTGTTGCTATGTCCGACAAGCTTTCGGTATCAGCCATGTGCTACCAGTGTAAAGTTGTGCACTCCCTGGGGAAATAGTGAAGAATTTCTGGAAAAATGACACGCTGATTTCAGACAGAAAGGTCGGCAATATGCATTCGAGGGATACATTCAGGATTTGAGATAACTGTAACAATATTTATAACTATAATTGCGTCCACACCAGCAGACAATAACGTTACATTAATTCTAAACTCGCACGATGCAGTAGGCTACTACTGTGACACGAATGGATGTATAGCTAACTTAAATGTAGTGTATTAAGTGTTTATATTTACTCCGAAATTTGTAGTAATGACAATTTTAGAGAGAGGGTAACTTCGGGCAGAGTTTTGGTCGGCTGTGATCCTTCTTTGTGAAAATGAAAATAAACTTTAAATATTATTTCAGTACAGAAAAGAATAACAGTCCATCAGTGTCTTAATCTTTATTTGTGTTAAAGAGTACATTCCTCAATATTTTTAAGGGCTTATTTTGGTTTATGGAGTGTCCGACAACAAGTTTATGTACATACATGATGTAAAAATACTATTATTTCGTAATAATAAGCAGTTTTTATTACCTTACTTCTTGACTGACTCTCAAATGATTCGTTCCGCGATTCATCTGTGTAATCTCCGCCTTTCCGCCAGCGTAGTCTGATCTGATTGGTCAGATAGTGTAGTCTGCTGTGATTGGTCAGATGGTCTAGTCTGCTGTGATTGGTCAAATGGTCTAGTCTGCTGTGATTGGTCAAACGCGTTCAGCATGTGTCGCAAATGGACCGCCTATCATTACTGCTGTATTACGGTTTGCAGGTGGTTGGATATTAACAGTGTATAGAGAGAGATGGCGTCGATTTTACCTTACCAGTTCGAGCCCGAGTCTGACGAATCATTCTTTAATCCTTATACAGATGCCAGTAAGAAAAAGGACTGTTTTAGACACTTCTCTTGTAACAGTTAGTTATCACGGCATACAGTGTACGGTGTTCGTATCTTCAGATGTTATTATAACTATAGTACACCACGCAGTTCTTGAAATAAAGACTTTGCGAGTTAATATGGTTGAACACTTACATTAGCGCAACGAGTTTATAGCTAACGTTAGGTAAACAAACAGTAACAACCCCAAAAATAACGGTAACGTTAGCTAAACACAGACATGAGATAACGTCACACAAATTTAATTTTAAGTAAAGACAAAAATAAAGAGTCACACTTACAGGTTGTGATTCGGTGGAGCTTACAGGTCCAAATAAAGTTGGTATTGCAACATCTTTTAAGGAAAGACGTTTAATGTATCCTGCAGTAAAGGGCCAAGATTGATGAAGCAATCTTCGGTAAAATGACGCGCGCAAAGTAAAACGTTCGGTTTATACTCCTTTGGTGTCGTTTGAAAAATAAATAGTAACCATTTTTTCCTCAGAAGTTCTTCCTTTGGTAGTGAAAATAAGACTGACTTAGTTTCACTACATAGAACACAGCTTCTCTTAGACATGATGCACACGTCACGAACGAGCTAGTACAGTGTTTGGGGAGGAGAGAGTTAAGTTTTCGCAGTCAGTAGGCGGGGATTTTTCTAGTGACGTAGGTACATTGTGGTTAAAGATTCGGACAGGTCATGGCTTGTTCGCGTGATTCAGAGTCGATTACCTTTTTTATAAGCTAATAACTTTGTTATTCGTTCACCTTCGGATTTACAACTTGGCAGATTGCTTACATTCAAACACGGCAAAATTAAACACTTCATGAAATGTATTTTTTATGATCTCGAGGAATGTACTCTTTAAAAAAGCAATATTGCCAGCTTGCTCATACATGTAATATGTAAGTAATATATCAATAAGTGTTATATTCCCCCTTAAAACACCACTTTCTGAACGCTTCTGTCTGTAATTTGTACATTGATGATTCCAACAATATCGTGTCTCGTATCTGTATTATTATAGTTGTGATGTGAACTCTGCTATTCTCCTTAATTTAGAATAATTTTTAAAAGTAGGAATGCACGATATTATAGGCACGCAGATATTATCGGCCGATATTGGCTGATAAATTAAATATCGGCCCGATATGAAAAATTACACCAATATGCTTTGCCGATAACAAAAGATGTGTTGATTATGTGTAGGCTTTCTGACATGAGCATGCACTAGCAAAGACACCAGCTGTCACATAGCACATGAGTAGTTCATTTTTTTTTTTTTTTGCGTCTGAACTGTCATATAAACACAGGGTTGTATTAAAAACATATTTAAGCCCAACATATTTTTGTTTCTCAACTTTTTAATTTACTAAGTATTTTTGTTCAATGACTGTAATAAACATCACATATGGTTTCATATATTGCGAGGAGTGCAAATAGGATCATACAGTAACATTCATAATGGCGCTACATACCTTTATTATGATACTGCACGTCACTCAGAAATCCAGACGAGCTCACACACTGCTAAATATTCAATGCCAAGCATTCACATAACAGATGAAGAGAGCTTTGTGTATACTGTATGTGCATGTGTGTATTTGCAATAATCTGTACCTTCTTTCCTAAACAAATATAGAGATATTTTATTACAAATCAGTCTCTTGGAAGAGTTAATCTTAGATCTGAAAGGCTTACCAAAAAATAAAAATTCTGTGATTATATATTAATCCTCAGGTCATTGTGAATATTTGGCAAAATGTCTCAGGGATTTTGTGTCCAGACAATGGAAGTCAATGGAGTTGTTGTTTGGTTACCAACATTTTTCAAATTATCTTCTTTTGTGTTGTGCAGAATACAGAAAGTCAAACAGGCTTAAAGGTCTCCTCAGACGAGCACTTTCAACAAGTTGGTATGATTTATTAGGGTCTTCATGAAATGTCTGGAACATATTTTGCTTAAAAACACTCAATGGCTGTGTAAACAAAACCCTTCTTGCCTCGCCAAAAACAGCTATGCTCACAGCAACCCTTTTGGTGCATGTCTCTTTAACTTATAATGAGTTACAGCGAACCCCACCCCCTTCTGTCCGGCGTGTCAACACAACACACGTCGAGTACTGCCATGGCAATGGTTTAGCTAAATGATATTTCCTGAATTCCTCTGCGGTTAGTTTCATCTTAAACGTCTCAAATCATTCATCCGGAAACAAAAAAATCAGTCACAACAAACAGCGCATCCTAATGCGCTAACATTGTGCGTGTATGCTTACCTAAAATCAACAGAATCCACTACAGATCTCAGCGGAATTACATGGATTTTAGCGCTTGTCATTGACAAGTTATAACGTTACACACACAACATGAGAACTAGATTGCTGTGACAGATTTTTCAGCCTAAGCACGAATGATTTGAAACGTTTAAAACGAAACTAACCCCAGTGATCGCCCCTGTTCATTAGCAAAACAAACAGCTTGCCGCAGCTAAACATATTAAAGCACATAAAGTATTAACATTCATACAGCTAAACTCAAAGTGTCCATCTGCACTTATATACAGTAAGTTTAACACTGGCTTTGAATGTTCTATTTAGCCCGTGAATGACTTAGCTACCTTCGCTATCATATGCTAACATAATCCTCCTATATATACGGTACATTTACGTCAATTCAGACTTATATTACTTACATCGGCAGCTTTGTCTCGTTCAGTTGGTCTCGATCCCTCTTGAGTAACAACTTTGAAGCTAATCCTGCTTGTACTGTCCCAGGTTGAAAAAGCACTCCGGTTTGAAGTGATTCGCGCAAACATGCAGGTTTTTACTTTTTCTGATGGATTTCCACAGAATATAAAATAACTCCACTCCTGTCTCTTCCTAGGTTTGGACTCTGTGCAGCGACTACATTGCATGTTGTCCTTTACATTGCAAGTTTAGCCATGGCGTCACGTACACCGCTGTCGCTTGTGAAAACAACAATGGCGGAGCGCGGTGGGTGGAACTGTGTAGATTAAGGGGCGGTAACATTATAATAAAATCTGCTTTGGACGTCACAATCGGAGCGAAATCTGAACGGCTCGATTTCTCACATGCTTGCAGGAAAAGGCACACCAAAACAAACTTACTGGGTTCTTATTTTTCACGTTTTCTGGGTTACTAGATGCACCGGGGACCCGATTATAGCACTTAAACATAGAAAAAGTGGGGTTTCATCTGATGTCTCCTTTAAAATGACATGAGGGTAAGTAAATAATTATCCCTTTAGGGTTGTAATGGTGTAACCTGGCAACATAGTGCCTCTAACAGAATTATATTTTGTCTATTTGATTGCATGTCATCAGCACACTCTTTTCTGTTCAGTTTTAATGCAGCACCTGCCATTCTGCTGTAATGTACTGTATTATTGCTATTGACCAATTCAAGACCTGGAAAGGTGGCTAAAAGAGGTGACTGCAAAAATGCTTCAGTATGTTGTCAGTTACAGATATACAGATGCTAACTTCAGCAGAGGAAAAAAAGGACACTGTTGGTGTATTTTTGGAAAGATGTTATTTGGTTTAGGTGTATTCTCAAACATGGTCTTAGTGCATATCCTTCTTGTTGTCTGCAAACAAGTCATCTTAGGAGAAAAAGTACAGAAATATTTTTGCCATGCATTTTTACATCGTAACAAGATGTTCTTTATCTCTTTATGAAGCTACGAATGACACATATAGTTGTGTTATACGTTTAAAAGACACGGCAGTTGAACCGTGTGCACTCTGAAAATCTGTTTGCTATTGAAACTGATATGAAAAAGCTGCAACAGAGAAAATTTTATCATAGCTACTATTGAAGGTGATTCATATCACAGAGGCCTTTCAAACATAGTGTCTGACACTAGGGAAATTACACCTCTTTCATCATCACAATAAGAACTCTTCACAGCTGAAAAGGTGTGCTGATGTGACTTAACATCATTTGAATAATGCCATTCATAGAAATACTCAGATTGATGAATTATTAATGAGGACTGGAACAACAGCATATCCAAATACTCTCTCTCTTCCTTTGTATGTCATTCTCTGTACTAGAAATTAGGGCTGGGCATTTAAAGCAAAAATAATATTCGAAGATCGATGAGAACTATTCGAAAATTATTCGAAATTCGCACCCCTCCCCCACATGCACAGTATTACATACACATAAACAGAGAGAGAGAGAGAGAGAGAGAGAGAGAGAGAGAGAGAGAGAGAGAGAGAGAGAGAATCCGTATGACGACACACTGCTTTATTTATTATGGAATAGGCAATCTTACATCAAGCCATACATTGAGATATCGTGCTGAAACATTACTATATAATTAACAACCGAATGACGGCACGTATTAACAGTAACGTTACATCGATCAGCATCAACCGCTCATAATGCTAGGACATTTCCTTGTAAAATATGAGCATGCACATTTATACCAACTAAAAAACAGTGTGATTGATCCAGGAAAATATATTAAAGCCATAAAGATTTTAGACCAGACTTAAAACGCGTTAAAACATTTACAGAATGACGGCATTTATTAACAGTCCGGGAAGATTTCATACATTAACAGCTCAAAAGGCTTCCATTTCTAACGGAGGTTAGTGAAATGGAAAAAGTCATGAAAAAGTTTCTCCAGTCTGGCAGTGATCGTTTTTCTAGACGTAACAGTAAACTCGGGCTGTACAAACTCCATAAGATTTTTAAAACCCTCTCATTCGACAAAGCTGATCGGAAGCATATCCTTAGCAATCATCTTAGTAATTAGAGCCGTTATTTGCTCCGCCCGTCTGGCATCCAAATTGGTTGGTCTGACTATAAAACTAGCAACTGATTGCTGACCTGTGGATGGACCTGCTGGATGGAGTGCTTCGCCCTCAAATGAGTGTGCATCGTAGTTGTTGATCCATGATAAGCCAGCTTTGCATTGCAGAGTTTGCTCTGCACTTTATTCTCATTCATTTTATTAAATGACCCCCATACAGAATTAATTTTTGACACCGTATCAATTTACCGTATCCGTTATGCCACGCGGGTCTACAGTGTGCGTAACTACGTTAGCAATTGTTGTGAGAAAATGTTTTCCTTGATTGACAGTTTTAGGTGCGTTGTTATTGGCAGCGCCACCCTGAATGCGTTACGCGTGAAAACACGGCGATTTTCTTAAGATCGCACACACTATTCGAAATTCGTGACTCATCCCTACTAGAAATGTGTGACCCTCAGTACCAATATGACTTATTTTTATGTAACATGAAAAATGAAAGCTTTGAGATTATGAAGCGCTGTACTATCAAACCATTTAATAATAATAAACTGAGCTGTCTTGGTACTAATTTCCTTTTTAAATGGAGTACCGGGCTTAGTTTGTGTTCAAGAACGTTTCAGATTGAGGTTTGTAAGTCTAAATCAATAATTTAGCTGTGTAAAAGGAGTTTTCTGAGTTGCGTTCCAAATGTGATCTGTGTTAATTTATTCAGGCATGTGCGGGTACGATCTGTTCAAGTAAATACAAGATATGGCAGTACCAACGTGATCGAAGAAGTCACATTTTTCTTGTAGGAACATCAGTTTGTTTCTGGCTCAGTCGCAGCAGGGTTGAAACCAGCACATCTTACACACTGATCCAAAAATCTGCAAAAAATGTGAAGGTTAAATATCCATATCAGAGGGGAGACTCAAGCAAAATATTTGTCCAGTTTTATTGCCTTGAGACTCCATGTTTCACAAACAGCATGAAATATAATCCTCAATTGGAATGCTAAAACAAATTCTTCATTATACACATTTTCATCCTACTGTAGAACAACGTACAAGTCTGTATAAGTATGCCCAACAGAACCAGAACACAAAATGCTTCTTTCTTTTGGAATAGAGACCATTTATCACATTTACATAGAACGATACAGTTAATAATTTCTAGAAATCAAATAACCCACAATATTTAACATACAGAATTATAAAGACAATCCATACAGTGTTTCCCATAGGTTGAGAATTTACTTGTGGTGGTGGGCAGGGCAGAGTGGCGCGACGCAACATGAAGTGGGGCGGTGTGGTTCGGCACGGTGCTTGATGAGTGGGTTTAGAATAACCTAGTCAAACAAAGGTTTATGAACTCTATTTATTACAGAAAATAGTAAATTTAATTAACAAACATTTGAAATAATGTAAAAAAACTAGGGATGCACGATATTATCGGCACGCAGATATTATCGGCTGATATTGGCTTATAAATAAAATATCGGCATCGGCCCGATATGAAAAATTATGCCGACATGAGTGTGCACTCGCAAAGACACCAGCTGTCACATAGCACATGAGTACTAAAGTTCATTTTCATGTCTTATTGCTTAGTACGACAGGGTTGTGTTAAAAACACACAAGGCTTTAGGTTAAGCAGGTGTTCTGACATTTTGTGCTACCATTAAGAGCCCAACGTATTTTTGTTTCTCAGCTTTTTAATTTACCAAGTATTTTTGTTCAATGACTGTAATAAACATCACATACTGTTTTATAAAATATATGCTCTAGCAGCAGTAATTTAATAATGGAGTACACATCAGGTCATACAATCATAATGGCACTACATACCTTTATTATGATACTGCATGTCACTCAGAAATCCAGACGAGCTCTGTCACGGTCGGTGGCGGACAGAACCCAGACGCAGACAGAAGGAGGGGGTAAACAAAACAACAAGACTTTAATAACAAAATAAAAACCCACGATGGGGGACAAACACAATAACCAAAATGCTTCTTAAAAAAACAAAGAAAAACTTCCCGCAATGGGGCAAAACTGAAACCAAGGCAAAACTAAATAGACTTACTTTTAGAAAACAAATGCATGGACATGGCAAGACTTAGACGCATAAACACGGGGTCACACCAAACACAACGAAGCGCACAGGACAATGAAACATGAGGCATTTTAAAGGGAACACAAATGAGGGATAATGACACAGGGCAGGTGAGAAACATTAGACACGGCAGGGAAGCAATACTGGAAACGAGAAGGGCGGGGCCACTGACGAGACACGAGAAAACACATGAGAAGTAAAGAACATAAACAACTCATGGCCTTCTCACATAAAACCTAAGGGCTCTGTCCCGATCCTGCCACACGACTAGGAATTCATAAACAAGAAGGTAGGACCGTGACAAGCTCACACTGCTAAATTCTCCATGCAGGGCTCCAGACTGCGACCAGTTTTCGAGACAGCGTGAACATTTTTTACATGCTTGCGCATGTGCGACCTGCAAATTTGGAATTTCTTCTAGTTGTAGTCTATGTACGCAAGAACGGACGACAGGCCAATGCCCTTGTTAAGTTTTATTGTACGTTATATTTGTGTTGTGAACATGAGGAAAAGCAAAATGAAAGGCCTCGTGTTATATTCTCACAATGATTTTATTGTGAATTAATGACATTAATTCACAATAAAATCATTGTGAGAATATAACACGAGGCCTTTCATTTTGCTTTAATGTGTAACACTGTAAACAATTAAATATAAACTTTTTGACAAGCACAATATCTGTTGGTTCAAATGAATTCAGACTCTCTCTTGCACCAATCAAAAACAAAGCTTCTCTAGACCCTGCCTCTTTTTAAATAAACAGAACCAAATCTGCTTTCATCAAGTAACTCATTTGTCTCTATCAGTAATACAGTTATTTTGGGGAATTATGTCAATAATTGCATTGCAGGTTGATTTAAGGTGTGCCCCTAAATTTTTTGCTTCTGCTCCTAAAATTTTCAGTCAGGGGCTACAGTGCTCCCGGTAAAAGTTAGTCTGGAGCCCTGCCATGCCAAGCAATCACAATTTAACATCCATTTGCACTTTAAGTCCACAAACGTAATAAATCAGAGAACTGTGAAATATATTTCCCATTGTGTACATCGGATTTCATGTGAAAGAACCATCTGTCATTGTTTTCCAACAAAGTATGTTCCTCCGGTAAAACTGTGTAAAATCTGATCCGTCAGTCTTATGTATATAACGAGCCCACACACACGATTCATATTTCACAAGCACACAATAAGTTTGTTATTTCACAGGTGTGTTGTTACATTTACATTTATGCATTTGACAGACGCATTTATCCAAAGCGACTTAAATTGCATTGTATTATACATTTTGTTTCTGACTATGTGCAATCCCCTGGGATCGAACCCATGACCTTGGCATTGCTAGTGCCATGCTCTAACCACTGAGCCACAGGAAAGCTGTTAGTTTCCCCATGACTGCAAATTTTAAATCATCCTCTTTCTTGGTATGGAACTCAACTCTGTCTCCATTACAGCGCGACTGACTACAGAAAGCGCTCAGTCAGTGTTGAACTGCCTGGAATATTTCAAGCAGTCAGCGGTCCCCCTGAAACAGTCAGAGGCTCCTGGGCACATGGCATCCTCGGCGGGGGTGATACCCCTCGGGTTGATGCACATGAGACCGCTCCAACACTGGCTACAGAGTCGAGTTCCCTGGAGAGCGTGGCCCACCGGCAGCAGGCGGATGGTGATTACGCCTCTCTGCCGATGCACCCTAACCCATTGGTCTTCAATGACCTTTCTACGGACGGGGGTCCCTCTCGGGCAGATGACGAGGCGCGTCGTGGTGACGACAGACGCCTCCCTGCAGGGTTGGGGTGCCGTGTGCAACGGGCACGCAGTGTCGGGGCGATGGACGGGCCCCCGCCAGCGCAGGCATATCAACTGCCTAGAGTTCTTGGATGTGCTACTTGCACTGAAGGGGCTACAACCTCTTGTGCAGGACAAGCACGTGCTGGTCCGGTCGGACAGCACAACTGCCATAGCGTATATCAACCGCCAAGGTGGAGTTCGCTCACAGCAGCTAACACGACTCGCCCGACGCCTCCTCCTGTGTCGTTTATAAAGTAAATTTGAACGAACCCACAGCATTTACAAGTAACGTTATTGGCTACAAATTTTTGTGCGACATATACCGTATGTCATAGGGTAACTGCATTCATAACTATTCAAATAATCTGTGCATGAGTATTTCATGTACAATAAAAAAATGTGCTTACCTGTCTATTAAAACACATGCCAGAGCGGAGTCGAGTCCAAGTTGGTCGCGAAGCTCTCTCCATTTAGAAAACGCCACGCCGATATTAATCCTTGTTTTATTTCTTCATTTGTCCATAAGCCTGCTTGTCTCATTTGGCCTACGTTTACACTTTTTTGGGTTTCCTTTACTCGCCAAAGCGTAATCGTGATCCATAATAATAGAACAACAGATGCTGCATCCCAGATGCTGTATAACCACTTCCGCATTTGCGTGTTGCCGTAGTTTCTACAACCGGAAACTGAGGGTAGTGCGGAGCAGAGGATATTAAGTCACTGATATGCGACAAATACAAGGGAGAGACAAGGGACGGGCCATTATTTTAAATAGGAATTTCTCTGGAATTGCAAATTCTTGGGAAGATTTGGGATAATGTAAGTACACAACTGCATGAAATATATCACACTGTGCAAGTGATTTTTGGATATTTCATAACAAAATTCTTCCATATTGTGGCTTTAAAGCTCAATTTGAATTTGTCCACAAGTGAGCAGATCCCTGCAAGCCACACATATCCCAGGCGACCTGAACCAGACAGCCGATGCGCTCTCTCATCAGTTGACGCCTCGCGGAGAGTGGCGACTCCACCCCCGCGCAGTACAGCTCATTGGGTACAGTTCGGGCGGGCTCAGGTAGACCTGTTCGCCTCCCTGGACACCACCCATTGCCCGCTAGGGTACTCCCGTCCGAGGCCCCCCTTGGCACGAATGCTCTAGCGCACAGCTGGCCGTAGGACAAGCGGAAGTACGCCTTCCCCCCAGTGAGCCTCATTGCACAGCCTCATGTGCAAGGTCAGGGAAGAGGAGCATCAAGTGTACTAGTTGCGCCATACTGGCCCAAACGGACTTGGTTCTCGGAGCTAATGCTCTTGACGACAGCTCCCCCCTGGCCAATTCCCCTGACGAAGGACCTGCTTTCCCAGAGGAAGGGCACATTATGGCATCCCAGGCCAGACCTCTGGAACCTCAATATCTGGCCCCTGGATGGGACGAAGAGATCCTGCGTGGCCTACCCCATGCTGCGATTAAGACCATTACTCAGGCTAGGGCCCTGGCCCTACTAGGCGGCTATACGCCTGTAAGTGGTGCCTCTTCTCATCCTGGTGCTCTTCTCGAAGAGAAGACCCGCAGAGTTGCTCAATCGGGAACGTGCTGTCCTTCCAGAGACTCGAGAGTAATCTCTCCCCTTCCACACTGAACGTGTATGTAGCCACTATTGCCGCTCATCACAACCCAGTTGCTGGTAAGTCTCTAGGACAGCACAACCTGATCATTTGGTTCCTAAGGGGCACTCCGTACCCTCTTGCGACCTTGATGCGGTCCTGGAGACCCTCGGAGATGCCGCTATTTCTCACCTCACGATGAAGACGGCTCTCCGGATGGCGCTCAAGAGGGTAGCGGACCTACAAGCTTTCTCCGTGTCCACAGATTGCCTAGAACTCAGGCCCGGTGATTCTCACACTATCCTGAGACCTGAGGCCTGGCTACGTGCCCAAAGTACCTGTCCTAAGATCGCCCACGCCCACTGGGTGAGAGCTCTCTCCACACGGAGTATAGCCTCCTCGTGGGCACTGGCTCGAGGCGCCTCTCTGGCAGACATCTGCAGAGCTGCGGGTTGGGCTACACCCATCACCTTTGCGAGGTCCTACAGCCTCCGCATAAACCAGTATCAGCTCGAGTCTTGCAGGCATCAGGCAAGACCGGCGGCTGGTAGGGTGTACGTCTATGACAGTACCTCCCCCCCTTTCTTTTAGGTGGGTCGGCATACTAAATTAGCCTCCCTTCTTCCCCCACTGGGTGAAGAACAGGCACTCCATCCATCACTAAGCAAGCACCTCCTGCGGGCAGGCTGGTCAGAGCAGCCCTGCCCCTTAGGCCGGGTACCAACTGAGTTATCCACAACATAGCTCTAACCGAACCTAGTGCTACCGGACGTTGTAACCCCCCAGCAGGGCGGTTCCGTCTGATGTATCCTCATGATTGGTTCCCACCTTGGTAACCCATGACCTTCCCTAGGTGGACCTCCACCTTGCGGTTAACTCCTTCAGTCCGCACTTTCCTCCCATGAGTTCTCCCCTAACGGTGAGACCATGTTGGTATCTCCACTAAACTCCTCCCTGCGGTAGGAAGTGGTCTCTGTAGCGCATCCCCCATTTGAGGAAGTAGCGCTTACCCAGTGGCCTTACGGTACCGGGCGGCTTCTCAGCTGTTAGAGAAACAAGGCTGCCAGCCTGTGAGAGCCGAAGGCAGGGGCCTTCCCACCTTTCAAGAAAGCTCTGGGACCCCCTACCTACCCACTGGTAGGTTACAATTTCGCGGTAGCGCTCACGGCTGACACGCCCAGGCCAGTCACCGTCGCTTCGCTAGAGATTGTGACAGGGCACAGTGTTGTGGCGTTTTCCATAGGAACCCCATCTGTCGGCTCGACACAACGTCGAGAGACCGACAGAAAGGGAACGTCTTGGTTACGGATGTAACCTCAGTTCCCTGATGGAGGGAACGAGACGTTGTGTCCTTCTTGCCACAACACGTGCTGCCCACTGCAGCAGTCGTGAGAGGTCTCAGGCTCCTCAGAACAAAGGTGAATTAATGAGGCACGTCATCTCCCTTTTATACCCGGATATCCGGGGGCGGAGTCCGGCATGCAAATTTCATTCGCCAATTTCATTGGCCTTTTCTAAGAAGTCGGAAGCGATTGGTTCTCAGGGACGAACCCCATCTGTCGGCTTGACACAACGTCTCTTTCCCTCAATCAGGGAACTGAGGTTACATATGTAACCAAGATGCTTGGGGGGGTGGGCTGCGGTCTCTATATTTTTTTGCTAGGGCGGTCTGGACAATACTTTTTAAAATAAATAATGTTAAATCAATCAATTTAATGTTTTATCAGGCCATTTACTTTATATCCTGATAGCC
This sequence comes from Triplophysa rosa, assembly GCF_024868665.1. Taxonomy (NCBI): domain Eukaryota; kingdom Metazoa; phylum Chordata; class Actinopteri; order Cypriniformes; family Nemacheilidae; genus Triplophysa; species Triplophysa rosa. The sequence continues at coordinate 21,183,593 of NC_079890.1, forward strand.
ACAGTCTGTATGAAACATAGAAGGTCTGGCAACTGAGAAAATGTGTTGTAGGCTCTGGTGCTGAAGCGAAATCCCAGTGGTCTATTTTAATATTTAAAAAAACTACTGACAACAAAATGTAACAACTGAAATAAATATATCATGAGCAGGAGTACTTACAAAGTTACTAACAGCCTTTCCATGCCATTCATACTAGAACTGATTCTAAATATTCTTTCCAATTAAAACATGATTCACAATGAAACGCTCTTAATATGCTGATTATTTATGCTATTAATATCATAAATACTATATGTAGATACAAGACGTTATGTTTTATAATCTGTCACAAAGCTATATAGCAAAAAGTAAACTGACTGACAGCTAAAAATACTTTACTGTTAGTTTACTTAAGCGTTACAGAAAATGTGTCCATTTATTTACCTGCTCTTGGTGTCTGCAGGTCTTTATATGCGACGCGTCTTTGGTGGGAGAAAGTGTGCTTACCTGTGTATGTGCGCGCATGTGTCTGTTTGCGCGAGCTTCGGGTCGGAACTCGATACAGAGAGCAGAGGAGAATTGTAAAGGCGTGACCACGTAGAAACAGAAATGACATGCCGCCATGTAAATAAGATTAATAACATAATGCTATATTTAGTTTGTTTAGTATGAGAACAAGGTATAAACATGTTATATAGGAAAGGTAACCTTAAATTACTTTTCTTGTGATCTAACGCTACATAAAAAAATTAATTAATTTGACCTTCAAGGGAGGCGGGAGGTGCCATTGGAGAGGCGGGGCTCCCCCCTAAGGTAATGGTAGGGGAAACACTGGAAGCGCGTAACACTTCAGCTAGAATGCCTTGAGGGTGAGTACAAGATGGGGAAGTTTGTTTCTTGCCTGAAATATCCCTTTAAGTTTTTTTTTTATTAATTTTTTTTAAAAATATCTAATAGGTAAAAAGGGTTAAAGGAAGTGAATATAACCTTGAATGCTCCTGACAGCATATGTTCTTTGAGTGACATCCACTCTTGGACAACTATGTCATCCTGTCCAGGGAGGAATGTCCTAGTGAGGGTCTGCAGTTGGGCAATGTTGGCAGTGTCATCCAAGGTTGTTGCCTGTGGCCCCAGGACACTGAAGGCTCCAAGGATGTGGAGGTTCTCAAATCTGCTCTCAAGATTGCTGATGAGGCTGATGATGTTGATGATGAAGGTTGAAGGTCCTGCAATGATGGATGACAATATATTTTTTTCAATAAACAAATCTGTAGGTGGCACAGAATGTGTACACTGGAGGCCACTGGACCCTTTTCTAATTTCTGCCTCCTCAGCTAATGTAGCAAGCACAGCTTGTACGTTCTTCTGTAGGTTCTGAATAGCAAGGTGCTGTGACAGCCATCGGACATCCTTTACTGCCTAGAGGTAGAATGTTGTTTTGTATTAAAAACAACATGATAAACCGTTATCTATATGGATATTGTATACAAAAGTAATTGAAAGCTTATGTATGGGAAATGCTGCCATTATCAAACATTGGAGGTGAATGCACACAGTGGTTTACACGTGTTTGTTTCCAGTGTACATGGATGTAGAACTTGGGGTCTCACTGCCCTATACCCTCTCAAATAATGGGGGGGGGTAACCAGCTTCTTCACTTCCCCGGTATTCTCTGAGATAACACCACCAATTAGTCCATGGTTTCCTGACATTCAGCCTTCAAAGCTGAGAGGCAGGAGCTTTTTATTTCTACACATCAAAGGCCATTATTCTTTCTATTCTCTCTTCAAATCAACATTCAGCCCCAGGATCTAGAACCATCCCCCGCTCTACCCCTCCCTTATGCTGTGAGGAACAAGGCTTTGAATCAGATCATAACACAAGCAGTGATGGAAGTCTAAAACAGGGCTGTACAGTGCATATATGTCACACATGCTATGAAAAAATCGATCTGTGCTACGAATAACTTTAATAGTGAAGCACGTTAGCGATACAGGCAGTTGTATTAGGCAGAGCCACTTGTTTGTGTGAAGTGCGTTTGTCGTTGTGCTTGTTCATGTGTGAGATTAACGATGTGGGATTTGTCTGTATCTTACTATACGAGGACATGAACACATGAACTTCATCCACAGAGTCGTTCTAAGTTTATTTTATGAGCATTTCACTGTTTGAGTGAAGATACTGTGAAAAATACTGAAGCTCAAGCGTCTTCGCGACCACCCACCAAAATAAAAGTCATCTTAATTTGACCCAGATGATAAAATAATTAACTTGTAGTAAATTTATAAACTTTGTAAACAGTATAGTATACTTTAATATTTACTATAGTATTGTTCAAATATACTAAAGTACACAAGAATTTTACTGCAGTTTACTGAAGTAAATACTATAGTATACAGTAGGGCTGCTCGATTAATCGTATTTTAATCGTGAGAACGATTTATGCTTCCCACAATTAACTGAGCATAATCGTTGTGATAATGTTTAAAAAGCAAGCTCAAAATTCCGGATAAGGTCAGAAAATCGGCACAAAGCTTGCATCTTTTAAACTGCCACTTTACAGGAAATAAAAAGGACAACATTTTTTCACTGCATTTGTACTATCTTAATATTTTTGCAAAATCCACAGACAAACATTGAGGGTGGCCAATAGTAATGATTTATAAAAAAAAAAATTAAACGGTGTAGCAAGGTTTCATTCTGAAGGTCACAAAATGTACATTTTTGTGTTTAGATGATTGATTGCGTGCTTTGAATTACGGTGTTGAAGAAGTTCAATGGCAGCAGATTCTAAAATATTTATTGGCTGTAAAGTATAGGCCTGATAAACATGCTGAAGTGAAATATAAAATCAAAGTTCCGAACTGACAAAATAATCATATTTATTAATCGTGAAATTTTGATCAAAATAATCATGATTATCATTTTACTCGTGATCGTGCAGCCCTAGTATACAGTATTTTTATGGACAAATGTATTTACTACTGTATAGTAAAGTGTCACGACTCGGGTCGGGGTGATCACCTTCTAGTGGGTTGTTTTTGTCTTTTGTCGAGCACGTGGCTGGCGGCCAGTTGCGTGCTCATAGTCCGCGTCATTTTCCCCGCCCTCGTGTCCCCGCCTAGGCTTTCCTTTGCACTGGTGATTTTCCACCCAGCACTCACACTCCTGCCGTTACTTCCCTCATTAAGATGACTCATTCTCGTAATTGCCCCACACCTGTCGTCTATTCCCATCTCGATTAGTTTCCCTTTATATAATCCTTCTGTGTCTCTCGTCTTGTGTCTGACCGTTGCATGTTATAGTGCCTGTGCAGACTGACCTAGGTCTAGTGTGTCTAGCCTAGAGAACTTTACTATAGTCCTTGTCTTGCCATAGCTATCCTGTCTAAGAAAGAGATTTCATCTCTCCTAGTATCTCTCGCTGCCTTGTCTAGTCACCTTTGCTTGCTACTCCTCTCTAGTTCCCTCTGGTGTCCCGGACTGCTCTCGCCACCCTCTACAGACACTTCGCCACACGGATTTTGGACCGCGCCACACGCTTACAGACTCTCTCACATCGTGAGTTGCGGGTCGAGAAGACTCCCCGTTGTCTACTCTCCATTGTCTCTCTCCTGCGGAGGTTGTGAGACTTTGTGCCTTCGACGTTGTCTATCTGGCGGACGCGTTGTTCCCACCGCGTGTTGGATTACTGTGGTGTCTCTGTTTTGGACTGTATTTAGCTACATTCAATAAACATTCTGTTCATCCCGCACTTGGGTCTCTCTTTGTGTGTCGACCATGACAGTAGGCTAAAGCATTGAAAAAACAGAACTCAAAAAAATTAAAAAGGGAAAAAACTATTAAATTATATAAAAATTACAAAAAATTATATGGCCCTAATTTATCCATTTGTATAACGTTAATGTCATTTTTACCAGTTACCAGTCCATTTATGTGATGGCCGGCCTGCACTTGTGTATTTTTAAAGATGATAACAGATGTATACTTGTGCTACAACTGTTTGGCCTGTGATACAAAACTTTAAACCTCCAGCACCGGTGCTATTTGCAAAAAATTTTAACGTACTGGCCTGTAAAGCCTAAGGATGTAACGATTCACTGTGAGCTGGTTGAAAAATCGATTATAATAATGTGACGATTCAAGTCGGTTTAGACGTTATAAAAATCTCAGTACATGTTTTGAACAGCAGGGGCCGCTGTTTTTCTGCAAACTTAGTAAACGTGGATATGCTGATATTGCACAGACAAAGTCTTAGTTTGTTTATATTAAAGAGACTTTTGTATTATTCATTTTTATTTGATTTGGAATTTGTTTTAAAACTGCAATTTGGTTTTGTTATTTGACATAAAATATATTTTTATTTTACAAAGAATTGTGCAGCATTAGAGAAATAATAAAAGGGCAGTTGTTCATTTTTAATTCTCCTCAACTCATTCTGTAAAAAAATCGTGATTAAATCCCATCCTGAGATCAGAATCGTGAATCGCATCGCATCGTGAGCTGAGTGAATCGTTACATCCCTAAAGCCTAAGGTATACTTTGTTTTTCAGAGTAAAAACATGGTAGAAAAGTGTCTAGAAAGCTGCTTAGTGATCGATCCGCTTATGCAGTGCATGTAAACACAAACCCAGATTTTGTGTAATACGCCACTTTTGTGCAATAAGAGGTCCTCTGGTGTCCATGTAAATATACTTTCATCTTGACTTTACTGAAGAATATTAAAGCATTTTAAAAAGTGCAAAGATTGTAGGAAATTCAGTGAAAGCAATATGTGACCCTGGACCACAAAACTAGTCATAAGTCACACGAGTATATTTGTAGCAATAGCCAACAATACATCGTATGGGTCAAAATTGTAGATTTTTCTTTAATGCCAAAAAGTAAAGATATTACGTAAAGATCACGTTCCGTGAAGATATATGGTCAATTTCCAACCATAAATATATCAAAACTTTATTTTTGTGAGTGGATAGAGCAAAACCACAAACAAAAATGGCCAGAAACACGCCTACAAACTTCAGTAGCTTCTGCCCGCCCTTTGGGAATTACCCACGCAAGTTTGGTATTTATGTAAAGCTTAGAATTTCTGCTTTCGAGTTGAGCTACTTTCCACAATGTCATTACAGCGATACGCCATTAGAGAGAGTTAAAACAGACAAACCTGTTTCTTCTTAGCAACGGCCTGCTACAGCGCCTCTGATGGACAACTGTAAAGGCGATTTTCTCAATATTTTTTGCACCCTCAGATTCCAGATTTTCAAATTAGTTGCATCCGGCCAAATATCGTCCTATCCTAACAATCCTAACCTATCCTAACAAACATCAATGGAAAGGTTATTTATTCAGGTTATTAAAGGATTTCACAGACGGAATAAGAGATGTTACAGGGCTTGTGCTACAAGATCAAGTCAATACAATGTCCTTCATCTGGCTCTATCAAAACCCCATCACACAGCGTTTTAAGCTTGGGCTGGCAGAATTATCAAACACAGGCTACAGGGTTGGTACAGTGGAGAGGGTAAGTCAATAGATCAGGAGCTAAACTTGTTCCTGTTGGAGTTTCAATGAAGTCTGTTACCTGCTTGGCTGTGGACAGGTGATAGAATTTTTGGAGGTCTATTCTAAGGATGTGGTGGATTTCAAAACCATACAACCAAACGTTGACTGTGCCTGTAAAAACTAGATGTGTAAAGTAGTCTTTGCACAGACCTGAGAAACCAGATGATGATATGACTCAATAGATGATCATGATTCCATTTGGACCAAAACTGCATTTTGCCAACAATATAAAGGTCAAGTATTGACAATTTCCCATTCCCACTCAAACTCATTTAGATGTGTATCATCAATGTCGCATGCAAGATGGTGATCTATGTCATCAGGTTAAAGGGCACAGAAAGATCTTTTAGCTTTGTGATCTATAATGGAAAATGTGACCGGCGTGCAAATGTCACAAATGCATAAACAACATTTTATTGGCCAACACATACCTCATTCATTATATTCCCATACAAAGATTGATTAACAGACAACTAAATGAATGAATCTAGTTAAAGACAAGCATATTGATATATACTGTATATATATATATATATATATATATATATATATATATACACTGAATAAACATTGCAAAATATAAAGATCATTTTTAATACATGTCACTATAGTGACATCGCACTTAAAGCAAAAGTTCACCCAAAATTGAAAATTCTGTCTACTACTGACTGCTGGAGTTTCTGCTGATATTTTTAAGAATGTGTAAACAGAACAGCGTTAGCACCCAATCTGCTTATCGATTCCGATTCTTATCGACTCCCAGTTTCAATTCCACAGCTGAAGTAAAACATTTAGAAATAAACCTATGGTCATTAGGCCTTTTGCGATAGTCAATTTTTCTACTTATCGCGCGATATACAGTATAAACTTGACATCGGTAGTTTTTGGTGATGCAATGTATCGCCATTGTGTTTATATATACGTTTGTTTACATAAAAATGCATGACATTAACATTTCATCTGATCGCTCTGTCTCTGTTAGCGCAGCCCTGTGTCTGTGTGTCACAAGCGGGGCTCGCACGCACACACACACAATCACGCGCGCGCGCTAGTGTAACGGTTCTCGGTAAATAATTGAACCGCACGGTTCTCCACCAATGGTTCGGCACACGGTCCGGCTCATCTTAAATCTGACGACGCATTTATAATATGGTTCGTTAAAAATTATAATGCATAAAACAGACTGACAAAGTTCAGCTAATGTATGCTTGTCGATAGATACACATTTAATACCTACAACAAATCAAATAATGTAGACAAATTTCAATAGGATTGACGTATGCTGTAATATGAATTATAGTATGAAACATTTATGCTTTCATCACCCGGGTGTTGTGAGCTCTCGAGTGCAGGTGAGACCTGAACAGCACGTTACTGTTTAAACTACACTCATTCAAGCCTTGCCAATTTAAACATTTAAGTGCAAGGTGATGCACAAGAAAACTCGCTTGCGCGCTGTGAGAAGATCCGAAGCATGCATAAGGAAAGTCTCAGACATGCCGCAAATATTAAGTTGTCTTTGAATCGCTTAAACGGACAAATTCACACACGAAGTAGGTCAACATGCCCCTCTTGTCGAGTATCTTAACAAACATAGTAGGTTATGTCTTAAGTGAACGCATGTGTACAGTATCAGTGTACTGGATCCGTTTCATTCCTCTTAAAGCAACAGCAGCATATTCGGTTAGAGAGTCAGACTCGTGACCAGAAGGTTGCCGGTTCGANAATATTAGTGAAGATGGGCGACAGCTGCTCCGCACAGACTTTCAGGCAGGAGGGTGAGACATTGTCTGGGCCTGGTGCTTTTCTGATCTTTTGTTTGCGGAAAAGCTGGCAAACATCCTCTTCGCAGATCTTAAGTGCAGGTTGAATGTCAAGAGGAGGTGTTAATGGTATAGCAGAGATAGGGTCAGGGCGGGTGTGAAGGGTGAGACTCTGCATTTCAAAACGACAATAGAAGTCGTTCAGGTCGTCAGCCAGTCGTTGATTACCCATAGACTGAGGGGATGATGGCTTGTAGTTGGTAATGTCTTTCAGGCCTTTCCACACCGATGCAGGGTCGTTGGCTGAAAACTGGTTCTTCAGCTTTTCAGAGTAGCTTCTCTTAGCTTGCTCTTATCTCCTTTGTCAGTGTGTTTTTGGCCTGATTATACAAGACTTTGTCCCCACTTCTGTAAGCATCTTCTTTGGCCTGACGAAGCTGTCTCAGTTTCATTGTAAACCATGGTTTGTCATTGTTGTATGGGTTATAGCGATGTCTCTGTGTTGAGGAAATTGAACACATGTCTGTCAGACAAGAGTAGACATGTACGAGTATGTCTCGAGTGTCGGTTATAACTCACCAGCAATCAGATGGCTGCAGCTTCCAAGCAACCTACACATCACACTATTAACGTGAAGCAGACAGACAGGGCATTATATATATAATACACACAGTACATACATATATAATATTATATATCAAAAATACACACGAGACTGGAAGCCTGCATGGGCAAGAAGCCTCCCATAGACGCGAATCTTCGCGTCTGTTGTGAACGTAAAATTTAATTCACGCGCGAATGAAGTGAGTACTCAAAATGTTCTAATTCGGGCGTGTTGTTGGTTTGTGTTGTTGGTGTTTTCTTTTGTGTCTATTGTCCTGTTGTGCGTGCTTTCCGTTTTTTCTGTCTTTGTTTTCGGGAAACGAGCTTGGGTAAGGCCCGCTCTGTTTCGCTGCTCCATCTCTTTGCTGTTCTTGCTACAGGCTTGGCAGATTTAAGCTTCTGTCTGTAGGTCGGAAGAAGATGAACCAGGCAATGATCAGAGAGACCCAGAGCTGCTCTGGGAACAGAGTGGTATGCATCCCGTATTGTGGTGTAACAGTGATCCAGAATGTTGCTGTCTCTGGTGGGGCATGTGATATGCTGCCTGTATTTTGGCAGCTCACGGGAGAGGTTTGCTCTGTTAAAGTCCCCAATAATAATAATAAGAGAATCCGGGTGTTGCTGCTCCGTGTCAGTGATGTAATCCACCAGCTGTTGCAGCACCGCGCTCGCACAAGCATGTGGAGGAATGTAAACATTCACGAGAATAAATGAGGAAAACTCGCGTGGCGAATAAAAAGGTTTGCAGTTGATAGAGAACGCTTCTAAGTACGAAAAGCACATCTTCTTCAGTGTTGTTATATCTCTGCACCAACCTTCGTTTATATAAAAACATAATCCACCACCACGTGTCTTCCCTGTTGACTCGGCAATACGATCCGCTCTGAACAGCTGAAAACCCGGCAGATGTAACGCGCTGTCCGGTATGGTGTCATTGAGCCATGTTTCTGTGAAACACAGCGCAGCGGAGTTGGAAAAATCTTTGTTTGTCCTGGTGAGTAAGAGTATTTCGTCCGTTTTGTTGGTAAGGGAGCGGACATTCGCCAGGTGTATACTCGGCAGCGGGGTCCTAAATCCGCGTCGTCGGAGTCTGACGAGCGCACCCGCTCGCTTTCCCCGCTTGCGTCTTTTAGAGCGTTTGTACAGAGCTGCCGCTCCTCCGAGTAAAATGTCCAGTAAGACGTCTGAATTTTCAAAATTAGGGAAAAGATTGATAGAAGGGCATTGCTTAATGTTAAGCAATTCGTCCCTGGTAAAGGTGATAGAAGAAGAGTAGCTTAAAACAGGAAAAACAAACAAAAAAGACATAAGTACTAGAGCACTCCAAGCCGAGGCAGCCATCCGCGGCGCCATCTTGAAATTAGTTCAAGATGGGGTTCGTCCCTGAGAACCAATCGCTTCCGACTTCTTAGAAAAGGCCAATGAAATTGGCGAATGAAATTTGCATGCCGGACTCCGCCCCCGGATATCCGGGTATAAAAGGGAGAGGACGTGCCTCATTATTCACCTTTTGTTCTGAGGAGCCTTCGCTCATGATCAACAGACTTCACTACAAATAGCAACTACAAGACTGCCGGTTCTACGACGTGGTGCAGCGGACTGTCCCTTCCTGCGGCGACTTCCCCTGGGCGTCTCGGCGGTTCCAGAGGTGTTAAAGTTTTTTCTCTAAAAGAGCAAATTTCTCCAGCGTGGCATGTCCCGCTGTTCTCGTGGGTGCAACACGCTCATCGAGGAGGGGGACGGACACGAGGTCTGCTTCCAGTATGCTGGGGCAGCCCTTGTGGATACGTCCTGCCCGCACTGCGGGCGGTTGACGATTCAGACATTGCGTCACGGGTGGCTGTGTTCCCACGGGACTCAGCCACCACCTCATCTGCTTCCCGTTCTGTGAAGGCAGGACTATGGCCCTGCCGCCAGCTACAGCGAGCAGCGAGGGTGATATGAGGATTACTGTGAGCGCTAATCCGTCAGCCACTGGCTCGCTGACCGTTCGCACCTCGTCTCGCTCGTCTGTCTGTTCCCCATGAGACGGTCCCACCGTCTTGTTCCTCAATCACGTATCGGACACGGTGATGAGATGTCTGTTGCAGCATCGGAGGGTGACTTACTGGCATCGGACTCCGACGATTCCTCGGAGCTCCCTCCCTCGGATGGTCGACCCCAGGAAGAAGCGGACGTCGAAATGTCAGCCATGCTTTCCCGGGCCGCCGGCATTGGGTTGCATTGCACCGCACTGCCTCTCCCAACGCTCGCGGCTGGATACATGGTACCTCGGGTTTGAGAGCGGCTCCAAGCCGCACTCGCCCCCAGTGCCGTGTTTTCCCAGAAGTGCATGAGGAACGTAGTACGACCTGGAACACCCCCTTTCGGCGCGTGCACGTCAACTAGTTCCATCGCCCTTTCTTCCCTCGATGGTGGGGCAGCTAGAGGATACGTCGATGTCTCCCAGGGGCTCGACCTAGACTCCCGTCCAAAGCATGTAGGTTCTTCGGCATCTTAGGTGTCGAGAGCTTACTCTGCTGCGGGCCATGCTGTCCCCTCTCTCCACGCTGTGGCCATCCTGCAGGTCCATCAGGCCAAGGCGCTGAGAGAGCTCCACGAGGGTAAGACCGACCCAGCGCTTATGCAAGAACTCCGCACTGTCACCGACCTCGCTCTATGGGTGACCAAGGTGACCGTGCGGGCCCTGGGTCGGGCGATGTCCACACTTGTGGTCCAGGAGAGACACCTCTGGCTGAACCTTGCACAGATGAGTAACACCGAGAAAGTCTGCTTTCTCGACGCACCCATCTCGCAAGGGGGGGCTGTTTGGTGATACTGTCGAGCCGCAGTTCTCGACAGTAAAGAAGCAGACAGATGAGCCGCCGCGATTCGGCCGCCCTCTGGCCGTCGAGATCCCGTGCACCGTCTGTTTCCCAGCAGCCCTGGTCCTCTTCGACGCCTTCCGGTTTCAGAGCCCCCCACTCAGGCGTCCCCCCAGAAGAAGACATCGAAGAGGAGACCACCACCCCGTCAGCAGCCGCGGCGGAAGCCGAAGCGGCCCTCATGGGAAGACCCCAGGGAGATCGAGGATACCTTCGGGCCCGACCCCAGCCATTCCATCGCTGGTTGGTCGATCCGGGACGGTTCCTGCCCCGTCCCAACAGCCCACTTCTAGGAGTTTTCTCTCTCTCTGGGTGTCTATCACAGCCNGGAACTCGATACAGAGAGCAGAGGAGAATTGTAAAGGCGTGACCACGTAGAAACAGAAATGACATGCCGCCATGTAAATAAGATTAATAACATAATGCTATATTTAGTTTGTTTAGTATGAGAACAAGGTATAAACATGTTATATAGGAAAGGTAACCTTAAATTACTTATCTTGTGATCTAACGCTACATAAAAAAATTAATTAAATTGACCTTCAAGGGAGGCGGGAGGTGCCATTGGAGAGGCGGGGCTCCCCCCTAAGGTAATGGTAGGGGAAACACTGGAAGCGCGTAACACTTCAGCTAGAATGCCTTGAGGGTGAGTACAAGATGGGGAAGTTTGTTTCTTGCCTGAAATATCCCTTTAAGTTTTTTTTTTAACAAATAGAGACAAAAATATCAAATAGGTAAAAAGGGTTAAAGGAAGTGAATATAACCTTGAATGCTCCTGACAGCATATGTTCTTTGAGTGACATCCACTCTTGGACAACTATGTCATCCTGTCCAGGGAGGAATGTCCTAGTGAGGGTCTGCAGTTGGGCAATGTTGGCAGTGTCATCCAAGGTTGATGCCTGTGGCCCCAGGACACTGAAGGCTCCAAGGATGTGGAGGTTCTCAAATCTGCTCTCAAGATTGCTGATGAGGCTGATGATGTTGATGATGAAGGTTGAAGGTCCTGCAATGATGGATGACAATAAATTTTTTTCAATAAACAAATCTGTAGGTGGCACAGAATGTGTACACTGGAGGCCACTGGACCCTTTTCTAATTTCTGCCTCCTCAGCTAATGTAGCAAGCACAGCTAGTACGTTCTTCTGTAGGTTCTGAATAGCAAGGTGCTGTGACAGCCATCGGACATCCTTTACTGCCTAGAGGTAGAATGTTGTTTTGTATTAAAAACAACATGATAAACCGTTAACTATATGGATATTGTATACAAAAGTAATTGAAAGCTTATGTATGGGAAATGCTGCCATTATCAAACATTGGAGGTGAATGCACACAGTGGTTTACACGTGTTTGTTTCCAGTGTACATGGATGTAGAACTTGGGGTCTCACTGCCCTATACCCTCTCAAATAATGGGGGGGGGTAACCAGCTTCTTCACTTCCCCGGTATTCTCTGAGATAACACCACCAATTAGTCCATGGTTTCCTGACATTCAGCCTTCAAAGCTGAGAGGCAGGAGCTTTTTATTTCTACACATCAAAGGCCATTATTCTTTCTATTCTCTCTTCAAATCAACATACAGCCCCAGGATCTAGAACCATCCCCCGCTCTACCCCTCCCTTATGCTGTGAGGAACAAGGCTTTGAATCAGATCATAACACAAGCAGTGATGGAAGTCTAAAACAGGGCTGTACAGTGCATATATGTCACACATGCTATGAAAAAATCGATCTGTGCTAAGAATAACTTTAATAGTGAAGCACGTTAGCGATACAGGCAGTTGTATTAGGCAGAGCCACTTGTTTGTGTGAAGTGCGTTTGTCGTTGTGCTTGTTCATGTGTGAGATTAACGATGTGGGATTTGTCTGTATCTTACTATACGAGGACATGAACACATGAACTTCATCCACAGAGTCGTTCTAAGTTTATTTTATGAGCATTTCACTGTTTGAGTGAAGATACTGTAAAAAATACTGAAGCTCAAGCGTCTTCGCGACCACCCACCAAAATAAAAGTCAACTTAATTTGACCCAGATGATAAAATAATTAACTTGTAGTAAATTTATAAACTTTGTAAACAGTAAAGTATACTTTAATATTTACTATAGTATTGTTCAAATATACTAAAGTACACAAGAATTTTACTGCAGTTTACTGAAGTAAATACTATAGTATACAGTAGGGCTGCACGATTAATCGTATTTTAATCGTGAGAACGATTTATGCTTCCCACAATTAACTGAGCATAATCGTTGTGATAATGTTTAAAAAGCAAGCTCAAAATTCCGGATAAGGTCAGAAAATCGGCACAAAGCTTGCATCTTTTAAACTGCCACTTTACAGGAAATAAAAAGGACAACATTTTTTCACTGCATTTGTACTATCTTAATATTTTTGCAAAATCCACAGACAAACATTGAGGGTGGCCAATAGTAATGATTTATAAAAAAAAAAATTAAACGGTGTAGCAAGGTTTCATTCTGAAGGTCACAAAATGTACATTTTTGTGTTTAGATGATTGATTGCGTGCTTTGAAATACGGTGTTGAAGAAGTTCAATGGCAGCAGATTCTAAAATATTTATTGGCTGTAAAGTATAGGCCTGATAAACATGCTGAAGTGAAATATAAAATCAAAGTTCCGAACTGACAAAATAATCATATTTATTAATCGTGAAATTTTGATCAAAATAATCAAGATTATCATTTTACTCGTGATCGTGCAGCCCTAGTATACAGTATTTTTATGGACAAATGTATTTACTACTGTATAGTAAAGTGTCACGACTCGGGTCGGGGTGATCACCTTCTAGTGGGTTGTTTTTGTCTTTTGTCGAGCACGTGGCTGGCGGCCAGTTGCGTGCTCATAGTCCGCGTCATTTTCCCCGCCCTCGTGTCCCCGCCTAGGCTTTCCTTTGCACTGGTGATTTTCCACCCAGCACTCACACTCCTGCCGTTACTTCCCTCATTAAGATGACTCATTCTCGTAATTGCCCCACACCTGTCGTCTATTCCCATCTCGATTAGTTTCCCTTTATATAATCCTTCTGTGTCTCTCGTCTTGTGTCTGACCGTTGCATGTTATAGTGCCTGTGCAGACTGACCTAGGTCTAGTGTGTCTAGCCTAGAGAACTTTACTATAGCCCTTGTCTTGCCATAGCTATCCTGTCTAAGAAAGAGATTTCATCTCTCCTAGTATCTCTCGCTGCCTTGTCTAGTCACCTTTGCTTGCTACTCCTCTCTAGTTCCCTCTGGTGTCCCGGACTGCTCTCGCCACCCTCTACAGACACTTCGCCACACGGATTTTGGACCGCGCCACACGCTTACAGACTCTCTCACATCGTGAGTTGCGGGTCGAGAAGACTCCCCGTTGTCTACTCTCCATTGTCTCTCTCCTGCGGAGGTTGTGAGACTTTGTGCCTTCGACGTTGTCTATCTGGCGGACGCGTTGTTCCCACCGCGTGTTGGATTACTGTGGTGTCTCTGTTTTGGACTGTATTTAGCTACATTCAATAAACATTCTGTTCATCCCGCACTTGGGTCTCTCTTTGTGTGTCGACCATGACAGTAGGCTAAAGCATTGAAAAAACAGAACTCAAAAAAATTAAAAAGGGAAAAAACTATTAAATTATATAAAAATTACAAAAAATTATATGGCCCTAATTTATCCATTTGTATAACGTTAATGTCATTTTTACCAGTTACCAGTCCATTTATGTGATGGCCGGCCTGCACTTGTGTATTTTTAAAGATGATAACAGATGTATACTTGTGCTACAACTGTTTGGCCTGTGATACAAAACTTTAAACCTCCAGCACCGGTGCAATATGCAAAAAAATTTAACGTACTGGCCTGTAAAGCCTAAGGATGTAACGATTCACTGTGAGCTGGTTGAAAAATCGATTATAATAATGTGACGATTCAAGTCGGTTAAGACGTTATAAAAATCACAGTACATGTTTTGAACAGCAGGGGCCGCTGTTTTTCTGCAAACTTAGTAAACGTGGATATGCTGATATTGCACAGACAAAGTCTTAGTTTGTTTATATTAAAGAGACTTTTGTATTATTCATTTTTATTTGATTTGGAATTTGTTTTAAAACTGCAATTTGGTTTTGTTATTTGACATAAAATATATTTTTATTTTACAAAGAATTGTGCAGCATTAGAGAAATAATAAAAGGGCAGTTGTTCATTTTTAATTCTCCTCAACTCATTCTGTAAAAAAATCGTGATTAAATCCCATCCTGAGATCAGAATCGTGAATCGCATCGCATCGAGAGCTGAGTGAATCGTTACATCCCTAAAGCCTAAGGTATACTTTGTTTTTCAGAGTAAAAACATGGTAGAAAAGTGTCTAGAAAGCTGCTTAGTGATCGATCCGCTTAAGCAGTGCATGTAAACACAAACCCAGATTTTGTGTAATACGCCACTTTTGTGCAATAAGAGGTCCTCTGGTGTCCATGTAAATATACTTTCATCTTGACTTTACTGAAGAATATTAAAGCATTTTAAAAAGTGCAAAGATTGTAGGAAATTCAGTGAAAGCAATATGTGACCCTGGACCACAAAACTAGTCATAAGTCGCATGGGTATGTTTGTAGCAATAGCCAACAATACATTAATGGGTCAAAATGATAGATTTTTCTTTTATGCCAAAAATCATTAGGATATTAAGTAAAGATCATGTTCCATGGCGATATTTTGTAAATTTCCTACCATAAATATATCAAAACTTTATTTTTGTGAGTGGATAGAGCAAAACCACAAACAAAAATGGCCAGAAACACGCCTACAAACTTCAGTAGCTTCTGCCCGCCCTTTGGGAATTACCCACGCAAGTTTGGTATTTATGTAAAGCTTAGAATTTCTGCTTTCGAGTTGAGCTACTTTCCACAATGTCATTACAGCGATACGCCATTAGAGAGAGTTAAAACAGACAAACCTGTTTCTTCTTAGCAACGGCCTGCTACAGCGCCTCTGATGGACAACTGTAAAGGCGATTTTCTCAATATTTTTTGCACCCTCAGATTCCAGATTTTCAAATTAGTTGCATCCGGCCAAATATCGTCCTATCCTAACAATCCTAACCTATCCTAACAAACATCAATGGAAAGGTTATTTATTCAGGTTATTAAAGGATTTCACAGACGGAATAAGAGATGTTACAGGGCTTGTGCTACAAGATCAAGTCAATACAATGTCCTTCATCTGGCTCTATCAAAACCCCATCACACAGCGTTTTAAGCTTGGGCTGGCAGAATTATCAAACACAGGCTACAGGGTTGGTACAGTGGAGAGGGTAAGTCAATAGATCAGGAGCTAAACTTGTTCCTGTTGGAGTTTCAATGAAGTCTGTTACCTGCTTGGCTGTGGACAGGTGATAGAATTTTTGGAGGTCTATTCTAAGGATGTGGTGGATTTCAAAACCATACAACCAAACGTTGACTGTGCCTGTAAAAACTAGATGTGTAAAGTAGTCTTTGCACAGACCTGAGAAACCAGATGATGATATGACTCAATAGATGATCATGATTCCATTTGGACCAAAACTGCATTTTGCCAACAATATAAAGGTCAAGTATTGACAATTTCCCATTCCCACTCAAACTCATTTAGATGTGTATCATCAATGTCGCATGCAAGATGGTGATCTATGTCATCAGGTTAAAGGGCACAGAAAGATCTTTTAGCTTTGTGATCTATAATGGAAAATGTGACCGGCGTGCAAATGTCACAAATGCATAAACAACATTTTATTGGCCAACACATACCTCATTCATTATATTCCCATACAAAGATTGATTAACAGACAACTAAATGAATGAATCTAGTTAAAGACAAGCATATTGATATATACTGTATATATATATATATATATATATATATATATATATATACACTGAATAAACATTGCAAAATATAAAGATCATTTTTAATACATGTCACTATAGTGACATCGCACTTAAAGCAAAAGTTCACCCAAAATTGAAAATTCTGTCTACTACTGACTGCTGGAGTTTCTGCTGATATTTTTAAGAATGTGTAAACAGAACAGCGTTAGCACCCAATCTGCTTATCGATTCCGATTCTTATCGACTCCCAGTTTCAATTCCACAGCTGAAGTAAAACATTTAGAAATAAACCTATGGTCATTAGGCCTATTGCGATAGTCAATTTTTCTACTTATCGCGCGATATACAGTATAAACTTGACATCGGTAGTTTTTGGTGATGCAATGTATCGCCATTGTGTTTATATATACGTTTGTTTACATAAAAATGCATGACATTAACATTTCATCTGATCGCTCTGTCTCTGTTAGCGCAGCCCTGTGTCTGTGTGTCACAAGCGGGGCTCGCACGCACACACACACAATCACGCGCGCGCGCTAGTGTAACGGTTCTCGGTAAATAATTGAACCGCACGGTTCTCCACCAAAGGTTCGGCACACGGTCCGGCTCATCTTAAATCTGACGACGCATTTATAATATGGTTCGTTAAAAATTATAATGCATAAAACAGACAGACAAAGTTCAGCTAATGTATGCTTGTCGATAGATACACATTTAATACCTACAACAAATCAAATAATGTAGACAAATTTCAATAGGATTGACGTATGCTGTAATATGAATTATAGTATGAAACATTTATGCTTTCATCACCCGGGTGTTGTGAGCACTCGAGTGCAGGTGAGACCTGAACAGCACGTTACTGTTTAAACTACACTCATTCAAGCCTTGCCAATTTAAACATTTAAGTGCAAGGTGATGCACAAGAAAACTCGCTTGCGCGCTGTGAGAAGATCCGAAGCATGCATAAGGAAAGTCTCAGACATGCCGCAAATATTAAGTTGTCTTTGAAACGCTTAAACGGACAAATTCACACACGAAGTAGGTCAACATGCCCCTCTTGTCGAGTATCTTAACAAACATAGTAGGTTATGTCTTAAGTGAACGCATGTGTACAGTATCAGTGTACTGGATCCGTTTCATTCCTCTTAAAGCAACAGCAGCATATTCGGTTAGAGAGTCAGACTCGTGACCAGAAGGTTGCCGGTTCGATACCCAGGGCCGGCGGGTAACGACTGAGGTGCCCTTGAGCAAGGCACCTTACCCCTACTTGCTCCCCGGGCGCTGCAGTGATAGCTGCCCACTGCTCCGGGTGTACGTGTGTTCACCACTTGCTGTGCGTGTGTTCACTACTCTCTGGATGGGTTAAAAGCAGAGGTCACATTTCGGGTATGGGTCACCATATCTGACTAATAGGTCACTTTCACTTCACTTTCACTTCAAACTAAAGCATTAACTAAACTCAGAGCATTTCCTAAGATGATCTAGAACAGTGGTTCTCAAACTGGGGGCCGTGGCCTCCTGGGGGGCCCCAAGATGGTTCCAGGGGACCACAGATTTTGTGGCATTTTAGAGATATAGATATTTATCATAAATTTTGTGCAATCAAACATCAGAAAAACAACGCCACCAACCAAAAGAATTGATGTTTTAGCATTGTTTAACTGAATATTTTCTTGGTTTAATTAAAATTTTAAGTTTAAGATTATAAGTCTTTATTTGGGGGGCCGCAAAGCAATACACTCTACACAAAGGGGGCCTTACAACAAAAAAGTTTGAGAACCACTGATCTAGAACATCTGCAGTGCTCTCCTAACTGAAATACACATTTTTGAACAAAGCTCATGTTTTCTCATGTTGTCACATGTGTGTTGTGAAACGCTCTTAGGAACGTCACGTAATGTAAGTCATGTAACGAAGTAAAAGTACAGATTTTCTATTAGAAATTTACTCAAGTAAGAGTAAAAGTACACACTTTTAATTTTACATAAAAAAGTACATATTTTTCAAAATGTTACTCATAAATGTAACAAAGTAAATGTAGCGCGTTACTACCCACCTCTGGTTATCCTGATGAATAAAGCCATTTCGGAAAAGTAATCGACTGGTATGAAAACACTCCGATATGAAAACAAAGGAACGTATGAAGACGCTCTACTCTTTAAATATGGAGGTAACAAAAGCAGCAACACAACTGATCTCATTACGTGAACGGACTCGGAAGCTTGAGCCACGTGGTGGGTGTGGGTGTGTGTGTGTGTGTGAGAGAGAGAGAGAGAGAGAGAGAGCGAGATCGCACGCACACCTGCGTAATTTGACAGAAAAGCCAGTGATAATAAATCATTTATTCCTCGTATTGTTTCTATCTTCAGCAGTAAAAAAATCACGCAAACTTTTGAAAGAGTAGGTCTAGCAAAATATATTTGTTATCAGTTATAAGCATGAAGAAGAAAAACGAACGAGTAGGCTATCAGTGTTTATTAATGCATTTTGTTTTTCTAACAAGTTATTTTATTTATTCGATTTAAGTATATGTATTTCTTGTTTTTGAAATGTTTTGTTTATTGAAACGAAACTGCACATGTTTCCATTAACAGTAAAGTTTGACATTATAACCATCAGATCAAGAGCAGGGTGCTGTGTGCGGAGATGGCCTGTAGGCTACACTATAACCTTTCTGTTGTTTAAACTTGGCGAAGTCATATTTGGAACTGAAATGCGGTCAGCAGACCTGGAACACCTTCACTGGTGTGCATTTTCTATGGGTACGCAAGTTAATGCATACCCATAGAACGTTTGTCAACCAATCAGATTAAAGCATTCAACAGCCCCGTGGTATAATTACAAGTTAACGCATGCACATTTCTGAAAATATGCATTATGCACACAGGAATCGATAAGAGGAATTGAAATTTTAATTTATACTCCGATCCGATATTTGTATCGGGTATCGGTATCGATACTGAATAAAATTATACATCGGGTCTTTTCCTTTCGGCTGTTCCCTTTAGGGGTCGCCACAGCGAATCATCTGCCTCCATCTAGCCCTATCCCCTGCATCCTCTTCTCTCAGACCGACTACCTTCATGTCCTCCTTCACTACATCCATAAACCTCCTCTTTGGTCTTCCTCTCGGCCTCCTGCCTGGCAGCTCTAACCTCAGCATCCTTTTACCGATATATTCACTCTCCCTCCTCTGAACATGTCCAAACCATCTCAACCTGGCCTCTCTAACTTTGTCTCCAAAACATCTCACATGTGCTGTCCCTCTGATGTACTCATTCCTGATCCTATCCATCCTCGTCACTCCCAAAGAGAACCTCAACATCTTCAGCTCTGCTACCTCTAACTCTTCCTCCTGTCTTTTCCTCAGTGCAACTGTCTCCAAACCATACAACATCGCTGGTCTCACTACTGCCCTGTACACCTTTCCTTTCATTCTTGCTGGTACTCTTTTATCACACAACAGACCTGACACTTTTCTCCACCCATTCCAACCTGCCTGCACACGCTTCTTCACCTCTTTTCCACACTCCCCATTACTCTGGACTGTTGACCCTAAGTACTTAAAATCCTGCACCTTCTTTACCTCTTCTCCCTGTAACCTCACTGTTTCACTTGGATCCCTCTCATTCACACACATGTATTCTGTCTTGCTGCGACTAACCTTCATTCCTCTTCTCTCCAGAGCAAACCTCCACCTCTCTAGACTTTCCTCCACCTGCTCCCTGCTCTCACTACAGATCACAATATCATCCGCAAACATCATAGTCCATGGAGATTCCTGTCTGACCTCATCTGTCAGCCTGTCCATCACCACCGCAAACAAGAAGGGGCTCAGAGCCGATCCTTGATGCAGTCCCACCTTCACCGTGAACTCCTCTGTCACACCTACCGCACACCTTACCACTGTCCTACTGCTCTCATACATATCCTGCACCACTCTAACATACTTCTCTGCCACTCCAGACCTCCTCATACAATACCACAGCTCCTCTCTTGGCACCCTGTCATACGCTTTCTCTAAATCTACAAAGACACAATGCAGCTCTTTCTGACCCTCTCTGTACTTCTCCATCAACCTTCTCAAAGCAAATATCGCATCTGTAGTGCTCTTTCTTGGCATGAAACCATACTGCTGCTCACAAATGCTCACTTCTCCCCTTAGCCTTGCTTCCACTACTCTTTCCCACAACTTCATTGTATGGCTCATCAGCTTAATACCTCTGTAGTTTCCACAACTCTGCACATCTCCCTTGTTCTTAAAAATCGGCACCAAAACATTTCTCCTCCATTCCTCAGGCATCCTCTCACTCTCTAAGACCTCGTTGAACAACCTAGTTAAAAACTCTACTGCCATCTCTCCTAGACACTTCCATACCTCCACTGGTATGTCATCCGGACCAACCGCCTTTCCTCTCTTCATCCTCTTCAAAGCTCTCCTAACTTCACCCTTGCTAATCCTTTCTACTTCCTGCTCAACAATAGTTGCCTCTACTACTCTTCTCTCCCTGCCATTTTCCTCATTCATCAGTTCCTCAAAGTACTCCTTCCATCTTTCCCTCACCCTCCTGTCACCTGTTAACACATTTCCATCTCTATCTTTAATCACTCTAACCTGCTGCACATCCTTTCCATCTCTATCCCTCTGCCTCGCCAACCGATACAAATCCCTCTCACCTTCCTTACTATCTAACCTTGCATACATATCCTCATAAGCTTTCTGTTTGGCCTTTGCAACCTCTATCTTAACCTCACGCTGCATCTCCCTATATTCCTGTCTACTTTCCTCCGTCCTCTCACTGTCCCACTTCTTCCTAGCTAACCTCTTCCTCTGGATACTCTCCTGAACTTCCTCATTCCACCACCAAGTCTCCTTGTCTTCTTTTCTCCTTCCAGATGATACACCTAGCACCTTCCTACCTGTCTCCCTGATCACTTTGGCTGTAGTAGTCCAGTCATCTGGAAGCACCTCCTGACCACCTAAAGCCTGTCTCAACTCTTCCCTGAAAACAACACGGCACTCTTCCTTTTCCAACTTCCACCACTTTGTCTTCTGCTCTGCCTTTGCTCTCTTCATCTTCCTCACCACCAGAGTCATCTTACACACCACCATCCTATGCTGTCTAGCTACACTCTCTCCTACCACTACTTTGCAATCGCTAATCTCCATCAGATTACAGCGTCTACATAAAATATAGTCCACCTGTGTGCTCCTGCCACCACTCTTATATGTCACCCTGTGTTCCTGCCTCTTCTGAAAGTACGTGTTCACCACAGCCATCTCCATACTTTTAGCAAAGTCTACCAACCTCTGTCCTTCTGGGTTCCTTTCCTGAAGACCAAACCTGCCCATCACTTCCTCATCCCCACTATTCCCTTCACCAACATGTCCATTAAAGTCTGCGCCTATCACCACTCTCTCACCTCTGGGAACACTCTGCATCACTTCCTCAAACTCGCTCCAGAATCTGTCTTTCTCCTCTTGCTCACAACCTACTTGTGGAGCATAAGCACTGACAACATTCAACATCACACCTTCAATTTCCAGCTTCAGACTCATCAACCTATCTGACACTCTCTTTACCTCCAGAACATTCTTCACACACTCCTCCTTCAGGATCACTCCTACTCCATTTCTCTTCCTGTCCGCACCATGATAAAACAGTTTAAACCCTGCTCCAATGCTTCTAGCCTTGCTCCCTTTCCACCTGGTCTCCTGGACACACAGAATGTCGACTTTCCTCCTCTGCATCATATCTACCAGCTCTCTGCCTTTACCCGTCAACGTACCAACATTCAAAGTCCCTACTTTCAGTCTGAAACTCCTGCCTTTCCTCTTCTCTCTCTGCCTACGGACACGCCTTCCTCCTCTAACACACCTTCCTCCTCTCCTTTGACCAACAGTAGCCCAATTTCCACCAGTGCCCTACACTGATTCTACATCGGGTAACGGTGACAATTGGCCCGATCTGACGTCAAATTTCTGCTAGGCAATGTGAAAGTTTACAGATATGCTGGCTCTCAAACGCCTTCGCGCCGCAGTTGTGCGCAGTGTGTGACATTACATGCTCTGTACACAGGTGAACTTTTATGACGGCTTGAAAACACGTAGATAGTTATATACGCCGTCCAACTCCTTGAGCTTTTTAGTTTGAATTTGACAACCACCTTGACAGACAACGCCACATTGACAGACAACGTTTTTATATGGGAAGCCGAACACACCAAATGTGGAACGAAACGAAGCGGTGTCGTAGAGCTCGCGCAGTGCTAACATGCCAGTGGCGCAGTTAATTGGGCCGAACAGCACGACCGACTCGACCGCGCAGGGAGGACGAGTTGTTTGCTCTGCTGAACGGCCGGGGCGGCAAACTGATCCTCAGCAGCACTGCGCCGACCAATTACAACAGCGCAGCGCGAACCAATTAAATCAAAGGCGCCAGTGGTTTAAATTTGACCCATAAACTTCCGCTATGGCTAGGCGTATTGTTGAAACTATATTAAGTAGTCCTAAGATTACATTTCTATTCAATATTTATACCTTCTTCTCATGTTCACAGATCCACGTGAGACCTCACCCCTGAAATTACGCGAGAACTGAAATGCTGGTCTGGGTGTTTGTGTCAACTTGCCTATTAAAAAGGCGTCGAATCTCATTTTGTACATTCAGAGAATTGTCTCTGCCCCCCAAAGCCTCAT
Source organism: Triplophysa rosa (assembly GCF_024868665.1). Taxonomy (NCBI): domain Eukaryota; kingdom Metazoa; phylum Chordata; class Actinopteri; order Cypriniformes; family Nemacheilidae; genus Triplophysa; species Triplophysa rosa. Next base: position 21,206,916 of record NC_079890.1, read on the forward strand.
CAATACTATTTAAAATATCGAAATATCGAACGCCCCGGCCATTCAGCAGCGCAAACAACTCGTCCTCCCTGTAGTGATGGGAAGTTCGGATCATTTTACTGACTCGGACCTTTGAGTCTCGTTCAGCAAAATGAACGAATCTTTTTTCGAGTCATATCGTTCATTTCGTTCATTTTAGCAAAATATAATTAAAATGTTACATGTTACTTTCCTAACACATCTACTACTTATGCAAATGTTGATCACATTACAAACAATACAAAACTATAATGCTATAAGAAACAGAAAAGATTAATTCATTGTTTACCTGGGTCTTTAGTCTATGATTAGTTCACCTCTCGAGTCTTCGGGTTCGAGTCGTTCGTTCATCACGTGACAGCCCCCTACGCTTTACCAATGCCGTCTGAGCTGGAAAGAGAATTGATTAGTTCACCTCTCGAGTCTTCGGGTTCGAGTTGTTCGTTCATCACGTGACAGCCCCCTACGCTTTACCAATGCAGTCTGAGCCGGAAAGAGAATTGATTAGTTCACCTCTCGAGTCTTCGGGTTCGAGTCGTTCGTTCTTTTGTCACAGGACCCATAGAATGTTGCGCAATGCACATGCGCGACTGGACGAATCACTCCCTGAGACGACTCGTTCTTCCCGAGTCACATTAAAGATTCATTCAAAATGAACGAATCGTTCAAGAACGACCCATCACTACCTCCTTGCGCGGTCGAGTCGGTCGCGCAGTTCGGACCAATTAACCGCGCCACTGCCATGTCAGCGCTGCGCGAGCTCTACGACACCACTCCATTTCGTTCCACATTTGGTGTGTTCGGCTTCCCATATTTTTATGTGAGTTAAGTGTGCTCAAAAGAGCGCAAAGCCACCATTTCTTTATTTCAAATCTTTCCTCTGTCTACCTTTCATCTGTCTATACCATGTGCGAGCGTTGTGATGCAACGCTACAAACGCCTTGTTAATGGTTTCTGTTATATTTTGTCATGTCGCATCTTGCCGCTCGGATGCGGTGCGGACAGGGTGTGACTGTTTGCCGTGAGCTTAAAGTGTGAGGCGGAGGGCGGACTGGCGGAGACTGGAACAGCGTGCTCAAAATCACTATGCATTGTGTTGGTTAGAAACCTCCATCAAACGGCACACTGTCACTTTGCAGACACGATAGAGGAGACCTGTGTTGGCTAGAATTTTTTTTATTGTAGTACTTATATAATTGTTTGTGTGTGTTATAAACGCATAATGTGCATACTGAGCAGTGTAAGTGAACAAACCACAGTATACAGTGAAGCGGAGGGTCTTGTATCACACTGAAAGGGCTTATTTCGCGATAACAGCCGGTTGCTTGTACGTTATCCCGCTTATTACACGGCTACTTGCCACATGAGAAAAAATGGACATGAGTGAATTTACCGAATGCAGACCTTCCGCGATGAAAATACATTTACTTTCGAATTATACTTTCCTTTTGGTTCTGATTCTGAATTGGAATTGATTTTCAATTCCCAACCCTAACCATCACATTAAAACTGTAAAAACTCTATTTTGAGTATTATCAAACTATCTAGTCAGCATTTAGTATTCCAGTCATGTCAATACCCATCAATAAACTTCAAAGGGCAACAACTCCACTATAAACGGTATATGTTCTGGTTAAATCTGATGACAAACTACTTTAAGTCATATTGCAGACTACTGGATGTGTGACATTTTTGGCAAAGGTCAAGCTTTGCTCTTTCTCTCTAATAACACAGAGATTCTTTCTTGTTAGGCAAATTGCTCTGTGCCCAGGTTTCTACTCACTTATGGTGAGGGTCACCCAAAGAACATCATGTGGTACTCTGCCTGAATACAAATGTGTTCTGTTGTGCTCTTAAAGGGGCAGGCTGCTTATTCTCCTGCAATAGGGCTAATTGAAGGAATGCTCATTAAGCCAGTCCAGCAATACAATTTGATTAGAGAGACACACATGCATACACGTGAAAGACCGTAGGCACTGTTTTTCCCTTATCTGAGTCCCCTGGAAACTGGGATTGTAATGCTAAGCGTAAGGCGGTTTGTATGCATGTATTTACGAGCATTGGGAGTTGTCTGAGAAGACAGATGACGTGATTGTTGTATCTCTGTTCTTTTAAATGATCTCTCGAGAGCATATGCAGCACTTCATAGCCTGTCTAAATCTGTTTATTTACTAATAATATACACAGTAAATCATGATCATGTGTGAATTTCATGTACTGTAAGCAAAGAGAAACATGCGTTTTGTGTGTGTAACGTGTAGGGCTGCATAATGTTTAAAATAATGGGATATGAAATAACTTGATAAATAATGTGACATACAGTACAATATGCAATAGCACATTTAGGGCAACACATTGTGTTGGGGTTCCAATGATAACTTTATTGTAAATTGGTCATTTATAAAGAACAATTAGCCTCCTCTGTTAATTATGAAAAATGATTAGTGAGAAAAGAAGTATAGAAAAGAGATGGATTAAACCTTGAGAGGAAATAGAAGACAAAGGAGAAGATATCTCAGTCTGACTATCATCACTATCACCATGACTACAAACTCTTGTTCCCTGCAGCCCATAAAATAAATGTCATTATCATCATTTCAAGCATTAATGTATTTTGATGCAGTCATACAAATAATGTTTGTGTAAAAACACAATTACCGAATGATGCGATGCCTGAAATTATGCTTTGCGGTCGCTTTGCGTTCACTGTATCATAACATAACCAAGCGTGCTAATTACAGGTGCTGTAGGCTATTGTAGTCATAGAATTCCACTTAGAAAATATCACAATTACTTTACAGATAACACTCATTTACTGTCTGTGACAGCAGTAGGCTCTGTTGAAGGGCTAGTTCACCCAAAAAATGAAAGTTCTTTCATCATTTATTTACCCTCGTGTCATTTTTCTTTCTTTTACAGATCATTTTAAAGAATGTTGGTCACCAAACAACTCGGGACCTCATTGACTCTCATTGTATGGACACAGAACAACTGAAACATTTCTCAAAATATCTTCTTTTATAATCCACTGAAGAAAGAGACATGGGTAATACTCATAAAATCTTGGTAAAAACACTTGCATCAACAAATGTCCTTTTAATTAATTAAACAACAGGGTATGGCATGTTTAAAAGCATTAATTTCAAAATTGTTTAACACAATTTTGAGCCTTTTTGTTTTACCAAAAAGGCCTTAAAATGTACCTTAACCAAAACTGCCTCATAGTATGTTTTGCTAAAAATAGCAAAGCCATGACACCCATTCAGTTTTTTATTTATCATACATAAGACATTAATGAATTATATTTAAATAGCAAATTATACATTTTCTAAATGCGCAAAACTACCTGTATCTGTAATGAGAATGAAAAAAGTTTTGCACACAGTGAGACAAGAGAAAATTAAGCTTTTAACTAGGAAAATGTAAAGTAATTTTTATTATACATGAATATTCAGATTTTTGTCATATATTGTCATTTGGGAACATCTAGCAGAGCATCTAATAGTTTTTTATCATAATGTTTTAGTTTTATCAGTTTAAATTACAACATAATGCATTACGGTAATGAGAATGTTAGCAGAAAAGCAATAAAATACATCAATAATTCATTGCTTTGATAAATTATGCTTTGTGCAAGGTAGAGAACACAATTGTGTTTATTATGATTATTTTTATGTGACCAAATTATATGTTTTATAATTAAAATCTTTACTGCCATGATGTTTCAGGGGTTTCGTGAGAAAGACCCATACAGGTTTTTAGTGACATGAGGGTAAACAAATTATGACAAAATGTAAATTTTGCGGTAAACTGTCACAAAAGTGCAATACGTGGCCATTCAGTATTGTTTACATTTATTGTTTAGTCAACTGCAGGTGCTTTCTGACTGTCTATTATTTGCACATGCACAGTAAGCTTAGAGAGTATAGTAGTTAAAATGGTTTGAGTTAAACTTGTAAGCAGTTGTCAGTTATTTGTTTGTTGTGCGCAAGGATTATTTGGCCACCCCCTGCCTTTTGACTACATTTTTTGCTCATGTGCTCTCTCATTACCGCAGTCACACTAATATAGATGTGTTGGTGTATGGCATGCTTTGAAAAAAGAGGCGTGCCTAATTTAGTAGCAAAGTCTGATTTTCTAGGGTGGTTATCAAAATTTACAGCACCTCTAATGTTTTCTACAGTGTCTAGTCATTTTGAAAGATTGTGTGCACTGTGCACAGGGTAGCAAGAATAACACAACACCACTATTGACATCCAGAATGAGAACCTTCAGTATCAAAAGCCAAGCATTAAGGTATAAATGCCTGTTTTAACACTCCCCTGCAGTGTCTCTTTAAAGACAGAGGACCATTATAGAACAAAAAACTGTCAAATCATTACTTCACAACAACACAAACCCTTCATCAGACAAGCGGCAGGCTGCCTCAAACTCTCTATCAGAGAGCTCCCTACACAACATATAATATGATGAAATGTGTTTAATATTGTTTGTACACATCTGAAAACCGGCAAGGGGCTTTTCCATTGCGGTTCTATCCAGAAGAATTCACGGCTCAGCTTCTACTGACGGTAATATTAAGTGCGGCAGCTGTGGCAATATGGAATATAAATGAGCTTATTTTACACTGCAGAGTCGTAGAAAGCATCGCACAGACTTCTTACTCTGCAATAAATCATTCCCATTCAGACAGCTGTGTGCTCTTAGGGCATTGTTTAATACTATCTGCATTGGTGGAAGGAGAGTAAATTGGTTTACATTGCACAAAAAGGTGCTGTAGCCATGGTAGGAAATGGAATACATTTTGACTTATTAACAATAATGAACTTGAGGATTGAAAAACATACGTGTGCTGACAGGGATTTATGATAAATAATATGCGGTGAGAGAGATTGGGGGGAGAGAATGAAAGGAAGAGAGAAAGATGGTGTGTTGGGGGTGATGAGAGTAATGGTCAGATAAAGAATGGAAAAAAGGGGGTGGGGGTGAAATAAAAGAGGGGAGAAATCCCAGGCAAGCAGTAAAATGGTCAAGTGTGATTTTTCTGAAATGGCATTCTGCTCCCTCCTTGGTACTGCAATAAAATAACACTGAAATACAATCTACATGCCAGAGGTACTGACTGTACTGTATCCACCTTATTTTTGAACGCGGATGTAAACAACGTGACGTACTTCAGTTTTGTGTTAAGACTTCCATATTATTAGCCGGCCGGTGGAAAACAAGGGAAGTGTGTCGCTGCGGGAGCACGCTCAAAATGCTTTTAAAACAGCTATGATGAATATTTTTCACACCCGCGATGTATTACACCGTGGGAGGATGAAGTGGCCTGATATATCTTATGAGGATTTATTCAATTACTTCGTATTTTCTCTCGGAGTTGACGGGTCTTCGATGCGCAAGCATACAAGCACAGACGTACCAGTAACGTTACATGCACAGTGGGAAAGTCCGTCGAAATTTGTACATGACGGACCACGAATTCGTGTTTTTAAAAGCAGATGTGAATACCAGTCAAAATGGCAGTCAAACTAATAACGTAAGAACGGAGACGGCAGGTCTCCACCGAGCTGCAGCATCCATCACAACTTTTTAAAAACAACTCAAAACATACTAACCAATAACTGTCTGTTTTTATGTCTATTAAATAAAGACAATGATTAATGTTATTCATTCTCTCCCTTGCTTTCTTCAGCTTTAACCCTCCTAGTAACATGGCCTGGTAAAGGCTAGCAGCAGTAGCCTACTGTATAGCGTGTTGACAAAATGTTAAATGTTCTTTTGATAAAAGCGTCTGCTAAATTAATTAAAATGTAATGTAACAGGGCAAGTCCTGTAACTGTTAGTCATGCAGCTGCGATCCTATGGCAGGTAGGTTTGCTTTAGCCTATTAAGTTATTAACTGATAAATACATGAAATGCTAACAGCTACATTTTAGCTACTGCTAATATTATTATACCACTATACTGTTTTAGTTGTGCCAACTCTCCGCGTAAACTCCTGCCTTTTAACGATTATTAATAAATGTTAGTAATAGTTTATTAGTAATTGTAGTCAGGTAGGTCAATTGTCCAGGAGAAAGGGAATCCAGTAGGCTAATGAATAATGGATGCAGATCATGGGGTGCGCAACATCCAGATTCAGCTCTGGTGCGTGTATTGTGGTCAAAGCAAATGTTTTGTTGACATTTTTTGCATTTGTACTGGCTATTATGGCAACCTCTAACTGCACACATTACACTTGTACCTTTGGGTTCCATAATAAATATTAACTAGCCAGTCAAAACACCACACTTGTCTCACTCGCAATACTCACCGGAAGTCTAAACACAAACAGCTCAAAGATGGTGGCGCCCACATTTACGCCAAAAAATAAGGTGGATAGAAGAGAATCATTTCTATAAGCAGCAGTAGCCAATGGTTGAAAAGTCCATTTCTGGGAGAATTTGTTCATCCATGATAGGAATGAACAGCACTTGACTATAATGCAATGGAACGCATGTACTCAAAAACATTTATCACGGCCATTCATGTCTCAACCAAATGATAAAATATCTATAATAGTGAAAAGTTGCATTTCTTTAGGCTTTTGAATTGTGTATTTTCAATATTGCCAGTTCATGTAGCATCTTGTGTTCATTAGCAATGATATTCTATATTCGTCAGACTTTGAATTCAGACTTTAAAAGTAATAATGACCTGCAAAACTTGGCCTGTTCTTTTTTATACATGTAAATACCCCCCTCACACCCAATAAATGAAAAAGGTGGTGAAAGAGTGAAAAAAATCACATATCCAAGAAGTGTGAGATTAAATTTGCACCATCAGACATGTGTGATATAGACGTTGGCATAAAAGTAACCGACTCCCTGAGGAGAGGGAGCCAATATCATTAAGATTTACACAGCGGGGTGCTGTGGCTCACCTCTCCTCTCCCCAAGAGTATGCTTCTGTAAATAAGATCGGTTTCAGACACAGAACAAGTGCAGGAAAAACAGAAACAGAAGAATGAATTTGTAGATTCCAAGTGGAAATGTGCTAATTTTCACAGAAGCTGTTGAAAGAATGATAAACAGAAGTGACACATTATACTCAAACATAAAGGATTTCTTTCCAAGCACCGGATATGTGAATCTACAGTTCTACATTTGGTTCAACAATGACAAAATAATCACAATGAAGGTGACAGACACTTCTCAAATGACAGTAACCCATTTGCTTTGAATTAGTGTTAACCACCATTTAGATTTACTGTTAAATTATAGTGTTAGTTGTGAATAAAGAAGGTTCATCAGCAAACAGAAAATCTGGACTTCAGTGTAACTGGCCTAGGGTAGTGACTGCTTAATATTAACTAATGAGATAATGGTAAAATAAACACGTCCCATTAAATGCATGGAATTTGGTTTTAGAAACTTTGTCCTGTATTGTGTGATTCACAGAGGCAATACTAATTCAACTTCATATAAGAGGAGATTTCTATGAAAGATCAATAAAAGAATGGTTAAATCTCTCAAACAAAGGCAATCGTCAGTGCAGCTGGAAGCTATAACTCATTGCAAAGAAATAAGACTGTTAATTTAGCCGGCAATAAAAACCAAAGGGCTTAGAGAAACAGATTTTTTCCAGGACATTAATCATGAAAATTTAATGGATATCAAATATTTAATACAGTGAATGTACAACTTGTATTACTATGGCTCTCCTCAAATCGATCATGTCGGGAAAATCCATAATTAAAATTATGCTAGCGGGAGCAAATCATTAACATTCGGCTTTTCTCTTTCCTGTGGAAGAATGAAATGTTCCAGCGCCCGCTGATGTATAGCCTATTACAGAAAAGGATAAATGATTACTCTCCTTATAAAAATGACTACTTAATTATATTGGAGTTATTGAAAGTGTGTAATATATCTTGAGACACTGGGTGCAACATTTGCTATTAAAATAAAAAGTTAATCATGGTTGGGCGCTTGTAATAATGTTCGTACTCAACAAATTCAATTTTGGTATATTTATTGGAGTAACCACAGCACGTCCATTTTTATTTTAGTATGCATTGGGTTGCTAAGTGTCCTTTTCACATTCTGAACTTATAGAAAAACTACTAAAAGTAACTTGACCAATTTGTCAAATTGGGCTTGTCAGAGCTGATAAAGTAACACTGATCTATTACTGATCTCTTAGTATTTCACTTGCCAATGTCTGCTTGTATGCAGTATGTTTAAGCTGAGCACATATTCTTTACCATATTTTGCTGTATTTTAAATAGCCAGCAGGATTTAGTATACAGTTCACACATAACCATTATATTGTAAGCTTCTTTGCAGTGCTGTAGAGAAGTAGGTATATTTTTGGAGGAATATTCTTGTTTTATAAAGCATGCTGTTGTACAAAATTGGGTGTATTGTAATATTAGTCATCGCCATTTTTGGTTTGTGTTCCTGGAAGAGAAAGATTGAAAATGCATATGAAGAGTTCAGATGCAAAACCCTCTAAAAGCCACCTCCATCAAAAATGAGATTATGATGTAGATTGAATGCTCTCCACACATGGTATACATTACTAAAATATTTTTTCTTCAAAACCTGCTAAATACCACACTCTGACTGGTCTGAAATATCAGGTATTGCTGGAAGTAAATGGAGGAGCCTGATAAAAAATCTGAACTCTTCATATACAGTATATATACTAGTGCTGGGCAACGATAAAAACTTTTAATCGCATTAATCGCATGACCTTTCTGTGATTAATCGCATTATTAAGCATACAATTCAATAATGAATAATGAAAGTACTGCTATATGAACAAAAGTGCAATAAGATTTGGTTTGCAAACAATTTAAACAAATAATATACTTTTTACAACAGTATTTACAAGGTAGCATTAACAATTTTAACTTGAAATATTTCTTGTAAATCTCAACTTAAACATTAATGTAATTAATTAAATATAAAATCAAAGCTATATAGCCGTGTTGACAAAATGTTTATATGCTCTCCTACTTGTAAGTCGCTTTGGATAAAACCGTCTGCCAAATGAATAAATGTAAATGTAAGCTATCTGCCACTGCCAGGGCATTAACGTTCTGTCTAGTCTGATATAGAAAAACAAGTTATAGTGATTATTAATTTTATTGCTTATACATAAACTTTCTTTCAACACAACGTGTAAGTGTACTGTATTTAAAGTGTATTTAAAGCACATCTTTAAACAATTAAATTATTGCATGCTACTTTTTCTTTATCTTAACAATTCATATAAGGAGAACACAATTCCTTTAATATGAGTGAGTGTTTTGGGCCCGTCCTTTGTTGTATGATGAACATTATAAACAGAGATCTTTATTATGCTGCTGCCCCTTTAAGAGCGCTCTATACAGATATACGGATCTAATATACTGTGACGCGTTCGTTTTGTTTCCCAGCTGTTAACGTTCATGAAACGTACTACTTTTACATGGACCCTTGCTAATATGGGAATTTTGACGTAATTTTGTGTTTATTTGTCCGTTTCAGAGTAAGAAGACGTGAAAGAGAACTCAGTTTAGTAGTTTGCGCTCTGACTCTCTAGGCGCTCATGTTTAAACATGTGTTCTGCATTAGCCTCACATTGCATACAATACACGCAACACAATTCGTTATCGTTGCTGTTTTGTAGCTTAGCCGGGGATTTTTTTTATTCTGCACTCTATTGATTGCCTTCTGCTTTATCATTATGAGCATTAAATAAGCCTCTTACATATTACGTCTTTGTGGGGCGAGGGTCGTCAACTACGCAACAATAGCGTAGGAAGAGATTTAAAACGAAATGTCAAAGTAAGAATTCAGTACCTTTCCATTCAGTTCTGGTGTTCCAGGGTCATGTGCGCGCTTCAGCAGTCTTAGGCCAACTCCAAATGCTCTCATTGGTTGAGACGCGCAGTGATGCCTTTCCCAAGCCAGTACCGATTAACATCCCATCCCTTCTGTGACCCATGGTTTGTCTGTACGTTTCAGAGCCAGTGAGCAATGGATTTTCTAAATAAAATAATACCTTTTTTGTGTTAAAATTGCATTAATGCACGATAAAATAATTGTCGCCATTAATTAATTAATGCGTTAACGCGATAATAACGCATTAACTTTCCCAGGCCTAATATATATATATGTATATAATATATACTGTATATATATATTAGTGCTGTCAATCGATTAAAAAATTAATCTGATTAATCACACATTTTTCTGTGATTAATCGCGATTAATCGCACATAACATTAATGTTTTTAAATATACTTTAACATTCTAATAATTTCATATTTAATCTCCAAATTAATGTAGAAACAACACATTTTCTTTAACAGCATAATTTTATGAATGAATGCCAACATTCTGATATAAGTACTGCAACTGATGTCTCTAAATTGATTATTATGTTCTATTTATTTTAACATTAGCAGGTTTAAGAATGCGGCCCCTTTAAGAGCTGTCTCTCTACGCAGATCTGACGCCTCTCCCATTTTCACAACAGTTTGCATTCATTTAAGATTTTATTTGACACGTTGAAGTCTGTGCTTACGAAAATGCTAGACAAAACGGGCTTTCTGGCATAATCACGTCTGGTTTTGTTCATTCAAGCACGAAAGAGAACTTAATACTGGTGCACTGTCTGACAGATTCTGACAGAGATTCACTGACACAGCCTTTAGCCCGTGACTGTATACACCAGACTGGACCACTGTGGCGTTGCGTTTTGCCGCGTCCCACAGCTAGAAGCTGTCTATCTACACTGCTGTGAAACAGTTGCTTTGACACGTTCAAAGAAAACTTGTCACCTCTCAGCGAAATTCACCGTTTTGGATCCAAAATGGGTCACTATTGTGATTCGTCTAGATTAAATGAGTTTTTGAAAATGTGGGGTGAGGGGGGTCGCGGACGGCGTCGCAGACTCGCGGTGAATGAAATTTATGAGAATCATGTCCGGATGTTGTGGTAACGATGTCAAATCACTAGCCAGTTTGCCGGTTATGTTTGAAATACTGGGCAGATTGAGCGCACATACTCAATTCATGAAACAATAGAGAATGTGAATCTGACGTCATGGCATTTGTTGCATGTTGCAGTGGCGCCGCCATCTTGGGAGGATAATACTCAACTGCTATTATTGTTTTGATATGTACCGTTACTTTTTTGTTTGATATATGGAGAAATCAAAAGTGAAAGAACCATGAGCTTTTCCGGAACGACTCTGCATAATACTATTGCAGTTTTTAACACAGCAAGACCGACCTACCATAGTTATATTTCATAATCAAACAAGAATAACAAAACACTTGATTAGGACATACTATCAGCCATCCTCACAAGATGGCACAACATTCAACACGGCGTGACGTCGATTAACAAGCTCTATAGAGGGTATGGACTTGTCGTCACTTTAAGCCGGAGCGCGCCCCTGTGAGGGGCAAAACATTCAGCAAAATGACTGCTTACAATATCAGGAAACGCAATTCCGTGCAACATTTCAGTGTCCAGGAACACTTGATTCCTTTGTAAGTCATAGGAAAGTCCTAAGGATCACTGTCGAGTTCAGCTCCTTGTAATTTCAGCAAATAATTGCGTTTTAGTCCCGGTTTCTTTGTTTCTCCTATATTCCTCAGCCATTTTGCTGTGTGTTTTACCACTCAGGGGAACGTGTCCTGGCATTCAAGGGGGGCGTGTCCCGGCGTGTTCACGTGGGAAAGTGACGTCAATGCATACACTCTATATTATATGTAACGTTAGTCGAATTGCGCAGTACCTGCGCATTTCTGAGTTACTTCCACACAACCGTCACTAAGCAACAAGTAAAGGCACGCTGGTTTGTTTGCCTTGAAAGGAATGGCGCCGACCCAAGAAACATAATATGGGGTAAGTGCGTTAACACACAGTTGCCCGGTTTCACACACAAGGCTTAAGACTAGTCCCAGACTAATATTAAAGTTTGAGCTGTCTTAACTGAAAATAAATTGCCCTGACATATCTTAAAATATGTCATTGCCATTGTTTTGTCTCAAGATGCACACCAGTAATGTTTTTATCAATGGTATTTTAATAAAAGCAAATAAAATATGCGAATTTAATTAAGGCATAGTCCTGGCTTAAGATAAGTCTTGTCTGTGAAACTGGGCCAGTGACAACCTCAATCACCGCATTATGGAGAAGCACTGCTGTGTAAAATGAACCGTACTGGACAACTGGTCTGTCATGTCAATCCCTGTAACGTAACTGTGCTAATGAGTGCTCGGAGTTGACGGTAAACTGCTTCGTATTCACAAGGTTTTGCACAACCCGATCTATCTACACAATAGCTGCGCTACAGTATATTGTGATAGTCTACAAGCTTTCATAGATGCCACAATACAATGCCAGATTTCTTGTGTAGCATACTGTATGCATGTGAGTGGTGCATTTGGTTTTTAGTACAACATTGCAGATAGTATCACACCTAATGTTGTTTTTACGATATAACCTCTTGTGTAAAAATAAATAATACTTTGTTGATGTGCCGTCTTAAAATTTAAATTTGTCACTTTGGTTACAGGCATCGTGTGTTGTGTGAAGCTGTTGTGTGAAGTGAACTGAGCACCTTGAACTAAATGTGAAGAGTTCATTTGCAAAACGGATAACTCCATTTTTATTAATTTTCATAAACCATGTTTTTTGCGAATGACCTCTTTGGTTTTGCAAATGAACTCTTCATGTGGTTGTCAATCCTAGACACTTTTAGCAGACCATGGACTATTCTAATTATGTGCACTGAATAATATGAAATACAAATTATAATAATTATTGTAATATTTATATATGTGTGTGTGTGTGTGTGTGTGTATATATATATACACTCACCTAAAGGATTATTAGGAACACCATACTAATACGGTGTTTGACCCCCTTTCGCCTTCAGAACTGCCTTAATTCTACGTGGCATTGATTCAACAAGGTGCTGAAAGCATTCTTTAGAAATGTTGGCCCATATTGATAGGATAGCATCTTGCAGTTGATGGAGATTTGTGGGATGCACATCCAGGGCACGAAGCTCCCGTTCCACCACATCCCAAAGATGTTCTATCGGGTTGAGATCTGGTGACTGTGGGGGCCATTCTAGTACAGTGAACTCATTGTCATGTTCAAGAAACCAATTTGAAATGATTCGAGCTTTGTGACATGGTGCATTATCCTGCTGGAAGTAGCCATTAGAGGATGGGTACATGGTGGTCATAAAGGGATGGACATGGTCAGAAACAATGCTCAGGTAGGCCGTGGCATTTAAACGATGCCCAATTGGCACTAAGGGGCCTAAAGTGTGCCAANAATACCGGTATAATTGTGTAAGCGATCTAGAAGTATTTTATGGTCTACAGTATCGAACGCAGCACTAAGGTCAAGCAGGACTAGGAGTGAGATGTTACCTTTATCTGATGCTATAAGCAGGTCGTTTGTAATTTTAACGAGCGCAGTTTCAGTACTATGATGCGGTCTAAAGCCTGACTGAAATTTTTCGTGTATGTCATTATTTTGTAAGAAAGAACACAACTGAGTGGACACTACATTTTCTAGTATTTTTTACAGGTAAGGGAGAATTGAAATCGGTCTATAGTTTCCTAGTTCACTGGGGTCTAAGTTTGGTTTCTTGATAAGAGGCTTAATGACGACCATCTTAAAGGGTGCTGGGACATGGCCTAGATGTCACGACCTGGTTCTGTCTGTGCGTCGTCGGGTAGGAGCAGAGTGTTTTGTTTGTTGGAGAGCACGTGTTCCCCGCCGGGTGATGGCGGCTCGCGTGCTCAGTGTCTGCGTCATTCTCCCCACCCCTGCAATCCCCCGTTAGGCTTTTCTCGTTTACTGGGTTTTTTCCACTCATCACGCCTGCACCTGTAGATCGCACCCATCACCTCTGACATCTCGTTCCCCCTAATTAGTCTCGCACCTGCTCCCCATTCCCGCTCGTTAGGTTTCCTCTTTATTATCCCTCTGTGTGTCTTGTGCTGTGTCTGACCGTTGGATTTCATTGCCGTGCAGACTCTCACAGCTCTAGAGGCATCTTGCCTTATCAAAGTTTTGTCTAGTTAGAAATCTTAGTCCTAGCCTTAGTCTCGTTCACTGTCCTAGTCTCAGTCTTAGTAGGCTTAGCTTCTGTGTCAAGCATTGCCGTGTTATTAGTAAGTCTTCCCATGTGCTTCTTGTTACTCTCTTTCGTCTACTTCTCTGGCTCTTCTTCCTGGCAGTTCCCGTTGGCGTCCTGGACGGCAACCTTCCTCTCCACCCGGCACTGTTCCCACGGAACCAGTACTGCAGCCCTCCAGGGCAACACCCACTTCTCTCGCATTGCGAGTCTCAGGTCGAGAGACCTCCCCGAGCCCACTTCTCTTCAGTCTTACACCTGAGGAGGATCGTTAGCGCGTTCCAGCGCACCCCTCTACCCCAGCGGACATTCTCATCCAGCCCCGCGGAGGAGTACTGTCGCCGGCTAGTGCCTTGTGGACTTGTTTACCTTGTTGCGGTTCTCAATAAAATTCTGGTTTTCCCGCATTTGAGTCTTTCCCTTTGTTGACCATGACACTAGATTAATTGATGACTTAATAATGTTATAAATGGGCTCAAATGCAACGGGTAATAACTCTTTTAATAATTTAGTTGGTATGGGGTCTAATAAGCAAGTTGTAGGTTTAGATGTTGCAATAAGTTTAATTAAATCTTCCTGTTTTATAGGTGAAAAACACTGTAGCCTATCTTTTGGGGCGATGGTTGGTACTAATTCATAGGACAGACTTGGAGGTTGAGTTTTTACTATTTTGTCTCGTATGTTTTCAATTTTCTCCGTAAAAAATTCATGAATTCATTGCTACCAAGGTGCTGCGGAATAACCAGGTCAAGTGATGTCTGTTTATTTGTTAATTTAGCAACTGTACTAAATAAAACCTTGGATTGTTTTTGTTAGTTTCTATGAGGTTACGGAGGTACTCAGCCTTTGCTGCTTTTAGTGCCTTTTATAACAGTTTGCACTCTCTTTCCACATAATTTTAAAGACCTCTAATTGGGTTTGTTTCCATTTGCGCTCCAGTTTATATGTTTCTCTTTTAAGGGCGCGAGTGGTGCTATTGTACCATGGTGCTACGTTTTTCTCAATAATCTTTTTTGAATTCATAGGTGCGACAGCTTCTATTGTATTAGAGAAAATAGTGCACAATTTGCTGGTCATGTCATCGAGCGATTCTGTATTTATTGGTATGGTTATTAAAGGAGTCAGATCTGGCAAACTCTTTTCGAAACTATCTTTAGTAGTCGAGGTAATTGTTCTACCCTGTCGATAACGTGTTAAACGGCTGATTTCTGCAGTGTACATGTTATAAGATAGTGATCGGTGACATCGTCGCTTTGAGGTATAATAGCTATATTGGTTAGATCGGCTCCGTGAGATATAATCAAGTCTAGTGTATGATTAAATCGATGAGTGGGTCCATTGATGTGTTGTGTTACTCCAAAAGAGTGTAGTAGCTCTGTAAACGCCACTGCTAATGCATCGTTAGCACTATTTACGTGGATATTAAAATCTCCGACAATTAGTACTTTATCAACGTTAACCAATAGGCCCGATAAGAAGTCTGCGAACTCTTTCAGAAAATCAGTGTAGGGACCAGGGGGTCTATATACAGTAGCCAATGTAAAAGAAAGCAATGGTTTTTTACTTTCGTTTGGAGCAATTATGTTCAACGCAAGCACTTCAAGTGATTTAAATTTATGCTCCGTTCTCTGAGTTACAGTAAGAAAGTCTCTAAAGATTGTTGCGACACCACCACCTCGACCAACCGGACGTGGCTCATGCATATAACAGTAGCTTGGTGCGGTACACTCATTTAGACCGTAATAATCATTTGGTTTAAGCCAAGTTTCGGTAAGGCGATGTATATCAAAACTGTTGTCTGTGATCATTTCATTTACAATAACTGCCTTTGAATTTAGTGATCTAATATTAAGTAGGCCAAACTTCATGAGTTGGTTTTGGTCGTTTATTACATTGTCTTCAGGTTTAATCACGATCAGATTTTTTCTCTTGAGTTTTGCCTAAATGATTATTTTGTAGTATTATTCGGGGACAGATACGGTCTCTATGCATTTGGAAGCAGTAACATTTATAACAGTTGAGTGGGAGGAACACAGTCTATGGTTAAAGTTTTGACTTACCGGTGGGAGACGTAGTCAAACGGTGCGTAGCGTCTTTGAAATGTTGTCAGACAGAAGAACCGCTCCGATGGTGCTGGGGTGTAGGCCGTCGGGGCGGAAGAGCCTAGGTCGCTCCCAGAACAGATCAAAATTATTAACAAAGAGCAGCTTCTGTTCAATACACCATGACATCAACCATTTATTTAGCGCAAATAGTCTACTGAACTTTTCATTCCGTCAACGGTAGGTAGGAAGCGGCCCTGATATGATGATCCTTGCTGTGGGCGATGCGTTGCGTACTGTCTCGATCAGACTCCTGAAATCCCTCTTAAGGATCTCCGACTGCCGCATCCTGATGTCATTCACCCCCGCGTGCAGCACGACAGCTCCGACGTTAGCGTCGTCCTTCAGGATCGCAGGTACCTGCGCAGAGATACACCAGGAAAACAATGAGTGCGCACCTTACCTTTAGTGGAGGAAGCGCGTACGTTCCGGACGATTGAGTCTCCGATGATCACAGCGTTGCATTCTGTCTCATGGAGGGCGGCAAAACGGTTCCTGGTCGGGATCTCGAAGACCGGTGGCAGCAGTTGAGTCATCGCTCCAGTCCTGGCTCGCGCCTTTCGCCGTGGGTGTGCCGGTGCAGGAGTGAAGTTCATTTGGGCTGATCGTGTTCTCGAAGCCTGGGCTCTGTGCAGAGAAACACGCGGAGTAGAAGTGGTAGGAGTATTACAATCGCAATGAAAACTTACGCGATTTGCGAGCATCAGCTCGGGATGTTTCCAGCGCCGTTTAACGTTCTCGCAGCCTTGTCTGCTTCTCAAGTAAATCCTGGATCTGCTTCTCCACAGCCTCCAGTTCCGACTGAAGTGCGAACGTTTCCTCATCTGCACTCAGAGGTACAAACACGTCTGAAACATTAGCCATTAGTGATATAATAATGAGAACAGTGTGTTAAGCAGTAAGCTTAACTTAACTCGCGAAAATGAAATAAAAAAAAATCATGTGACGTCACGCAGTCAGTATGCGCGTTAAAACTTCACGGCGCTGCGCACCTTGGTCAGTGTATGACATCAAATATGAAGAGACGCCATTTGGTGCTGCGCGATGATGACAGCCTGACCACAAAAGCACTGAAGATACGACTCGCAGAAGAAATTGACAAGAGATGGGAATTGAAGGGAAATCTCGCGACCAGCATTTATACACAAGCTGCAGTCTTAGACCCACGTTTTAAGAGCTTGTCATTCCTTGACACTGACAAACGAAAGTTTATCTACAGAAGCTGCGCAATCATGACAGCATTAGTACTACAGTCTACAGAGGAGTGTGAGCCCGCACAAAAAAATAAAAGTCAGGCCGAGATATCCATGCTGATGGCCATTTATGAGGAGGAGCATGCAGAGGAGAAGAATGAAATAAAGATGTATTTGGCGGACAAAACAAAGGTTGATTCGGCACCGTTGACATGGTGGCAAAAAAATGAAGAAGGATATCCAAAGCTCGCTAAAGCAGCTAAGCGCCTGCACTGTATCCCCTCCACATCCACACCATCAGAGCACAACTTTTCGAAGGCCAGCTTCATTGTGAATAAGAAGCTCACTACTTCCCAGCAATGTGGACAAGCTGGTGTTTCTGACACGTAATATAAAAAAAAGATCGGATAAAAATCTGAAAAATAGTGACGGTAAGTTTGCTTACTTTCCCCTTTTTTGTAGTGTTTCTGTTTGCTATCTGTTTCTGTTTTTATTTATTCGATTTTATATAATATAGAGTTTGTTTTTATTCTGTTTGGAAACTTCAGACTGATTTTTCTATTCGTTGTTTCTGGTCAAGACTCATCCGTCGGCTTTATATGGCAGTTTGATATTTTTCTTGAATTTTTCCATTTGATTTGTATTCGTTGTGTTTAAATTATTTGCTCCACGTTTTGTTTAAAATATATTTGTTCTAAACCATTTAAGCAAAGAACTTGTAGGCTTTTTATTTGTTTGAGTTGTTTTGTACAAAAACGTATTTGTTTGTAGCCTGTTCTTTTTAATTCTAAGGTTTGGTGTTTGCTGCGTTTATTCGGTCGTTCGTTTTTAGTTAATTTCCCTCTTCAAAATAATTTTTCAGTTAAGTGTTTTTGCTATTTATTTATTTTGTTTGCCTTGCTTTGCACAAAGTTGTTTATGACTTGTCCATAGGCCTGTTTTTTTCTTTTATTATGTACTTTATTTGTACTTTTTACTCTTTTTCTACTTAATATTTTATTTTGTACTAATATTTTAAAGAGTTGCCGTTTGCGGCATATGTTTATTTATTTGTTTTATTTATTTATTTATTTGTTCCCTTTAAAAAAGAACGAAATTTTCAGTTTATTTTATTCAAAAGGGTGTTTTATGTTTATGGATATTTTGTTGGCAAGTTCATTTGGCATGTAACTGATGTTATAGTTTGTATTTTTGTTAATAAATTATTTAAATGTACAGACAGACTCCTTGCTGTTTTTCACATGATCATTATAACTGCGGCTCATTTATGTGTCCGTTTAAGCACTTAATTTATATTTTAAACCATTTATTATTATTATTATGATTTAGCATTTCTCTGTAATATGGAAGTGTTAAAAAACATATTTTCTCAGCCGGTAAACTTCGACTATTCTTTTCCTTATATACGCAAGTAATTATGTTAATATCATAAATGTGTGATTATTCGACTAATTGCTGAAATGAAGGACCACTAGTCGACTTGGAAAATCTTTAGTCGGGCCGGGGGCAGCCCTAATAGTGTGGGTCAAAATTTGCTGTAATTGACCAAAGTGTATCAGTCAGATGAATTAGGTCATGAATCATATCAAGGTCAAACCAAATTTCAATTGTTGTTTATATCCTGAATGTAAAAGTATGGCTTGTGTAATAAATAATGGGGTTACCGATCTGGTAGTCTCACGTAGCCAGACCTTCATACTGAAGGTCTGGAACTTATCGCCGCTTTCTTTGGCTAAGGCTCACCCAAGAGGCCATATGACTGACAGGTAAAGCAACCAATCACTTTTCGTTTTGTGCCGCGTCATGTTTACAGGCATGGAAATGTACCCGCAGTAACAGACTGGTGTACATTCACGAACGTGTCAAAAGTTAACAGCAACAAAATGATTATAATTTTTATGCCGTGAACCTCGCGTACTTAATTAAGCGTTTAGTCGATCGTGATTAATTTTTATAGCAACCGTTGTAAACACGACAGCTTACTTCTTAGATCAGACGGCTTTGTGTTATTTCCAGGAGGACCGTTAAAGAACGCGACACACATTGCGGAAATCCTATGAAATTCAACCAATCAGATGACGACTTTGAACGTGCTGAAGTGTTTTGAGAAAAGTGTGCCTTATGCAGGCCCGGTGTCAAGAAATCTCGAGGGAAGAACCCAGATGCAGGCAGGAAGGCAGTGAAGGGGTTAAAACATAAAGACTTTATTGGACTAATACAAAACAAAACAAACACCCTCAATGGGGAAAACGAAACTAAGAATAAAAACAAAACAAAAGACTTCCCACGTGGGGGCAAAACGTAAAACAAGAATAGCAAAACTAAACTAAAAACACGACCAAACGTCTAAACACACAGCACGACAGGGTAGAACACAAAAACTCACAGAACACGGACAAGGCTGGGAACAGGAACATTGGACGAGGAACATAACACAGCACAGTACACATCCGCGGTATACATACAACGCAAGAGCACAGGACAATGAAACAAGAGGGCATTAAATAGGGTAAGACAAACGAGGGATAATGACACAGGGCAGGTGGGAAACATTAGACACGGCAGGGAGGCAATACACGAAATGAAAGGGGCGGGGCCAATGACGAGACATGAGAAAACACATGTGATGTCAAAAACATAAACATCTCATGGCTTTCTCACATATAACCTAAGGGCTCCGTCCCAATCCTGCCACACGACTAGAAATACAGAACCAGGAAGGCAGGACCGTGACACCCAGATTAAGAACTCAGAGGCCCCTGGGCACAAGTGTTTTATGGACCCACACATGTACGCACAATAAAGTTTTAAATTAGCTTAGGGTACTATGTGTATGAAACACCTCTATCATATACAGGATTACATTGACAAGTTACAAACTATGATCACAACCTGAAGGACAATATCAACACCTGTACACACATCCTCCATCATACAGGATTTACACCACATGATTGCAACAAAGCCTTCCTGGACCAGCAACAACAATATTAAGACCTTTCCCTGAATACTGTAACTCACTGGCATATTCAAGCACACACTACCACACCTCAGCCTTTTAATTCAGTTCTATCAGATTCTTCCATAATTCAACACAAACACGCCGGATTCACAAAACTGTTCTTAAGAGAAAATATAAGAACTTTCTTCAGATAAATTACAGAAAGTTCTTAAGAATATTCTTAAATGCAATTGTAAAATATTTCCATCTTCATTTTTTCAAAGAATAAACGGGCAGTCTTTGTCAATGATTATACTACAAGAGTAATTTGTCCATTTGTTAAACTTTATTTCAAAATTTACCATGGTTTTACTACAGTTAAAATTGAAAAACCATGGTTTTACTACAGTTAAAACCAAAAAACCATGGTTAATTTTCATAAGGGTTGTGTAACAAGCACCTCGCGACTCACGTTATTATGTAAGCCTGTAATGTGTTACAGTAAACGACATTAACGAGTATTATAAGTATACTTCTTTAGCATATATATTATGACATCATCATATTTGTGTGTATGTAAACATTTTGCAATGTATGTAAAAGCACTGTGGATTATCTAATAATGAAGGATAAATATTGGTAAAGTAAGGGAGTTACTGATCAACATTATATCAATATAAAATAATTCACAATTGGCAAGGAAACACCACCAAACACATAAATGTAAAAAAAACCTCTAATCTTTTAAGATTTAAGACAGCTGCGAGGATATATAGCCTCTATATATAGCCTAAAACCTCTAACCTTTTAAGATTTAAGACAGCTGCGAGGATATTTAGCAGTGCAGTGTTGGCTTGCTCACCGGGAGACTGCATTTATTTATTTATTTATTAGATATTATTTATTATAATGATCTTGCTTGGTCTATAAACACCATGCACTGTGCTGTGTTTTACCTTTCTGTGTTTTTCTTATTTGCTCCTGTAAAGCTGCTTTGGAACAATGCACATTGTGAAAAGCGCTATATAAATAAAATTGAATTGAATATATCAATTAATTATATTTACAACAATAAACCCGTTCTCATTGACATATTTTCTGTTGTCAGTTCATGACGTGACATCATCTAACAACTCACAATAAAAAGCGGTGATTTTGACTATATGTTCTTTCACACAGCCTCATGGTAACCATGTGCATATTTACTGACGAACTTTGTTCATATTTATATATCCAAACAGTCGATAACAGTGACAGGTTGTTGGAAACGCTGTTTTGTACTCATTTTATTCACGAGTTACCTGTCGTACGGCGCTGCTTCTTCCTGCCGGGAAAGAGACCTCGCGCTCGCGGGGCAGCACTGGCGACATTTTCCCACTGAATGAAAGCTAAGGTTTATCCAAGAAGTGGCTAGATTTGTCGCTATGCGCTTCTTCTAAACAAAAGCCGCTGGAGGGCTCGTAAAAGTGACTAAATCAAAAGACAGACTTCCTAATTTAGAAACACTGTTTTGTGTGTGCACCTCCTATTGCGCGGGCCAGAGAAGCGCACGGCAGAATGAATATGGCGTAAACGCTGTTATGTCAGTTTTTTTCCCCTTGCCTAGGCCCCAAGCGTGCATGGGCCCCTGGACCAGTGCCCATAATGCCCATTGGATAATCCGGCCCTGGCCTTATGCATCAGACATTTAGCAAACGGTCCAAGGGCGTGACGTCTGAGACTGAGACTACCGATCTGGATATCCATTGGTTAAATCAAGTAAACTTCAATAGTGTTACTTCAACAGAACACATGAAACAACATAAGGATACAGATAATGCATACTGTATTGAGCATATGAATTAAGAAACTGAGGAGAACATTGTGGCATAGGGTCATGTAGCTACTTCTAGCCATCAAAACAAGTAGTTTGTGGAGGTTAATATAAATTGTCTAAGACTGAGGACAATAAAGGCAGGGCAGCATTAGCAGATGTATTAGCTAAAGCAGTAGACACATCATTAAGTGTTTAGTGCACAACCAAGGGTCAGAGAAACACTATTAGTAGTACACTGACAGCTCATAATACATAGAATTATGCACGGAAAAGAAGGAAAGAGGCTCTTCCTGAAAGTGCATTGAGACATGACTGTGATTTATCAGCCAAGCCTTCTCACAGCTTGTCAGATAAATAATGAATATTGAATAACACTTGATCTGTCAAATCATGTCCTTGGTTTCAAACCCATGCCATTCGTTCAGAAGACTAAAAGTGGAGGATGTTTGAGAGCATTATTTTACTATAAATGACAGTCTTCTGGACTATTAAGAATACTAGAAAGAAGGACAATGAAGGACGTTGACATCATCAGTACCGTCAACAGGGCTGTCAAAAGATTAATCGCGATTAATCACATGCAGAATAAAAGTTTGTGTTTTCATAACATATGTCTGTGTACTGAGCATATTAATTATGTGTTTATAAACGCATACACATGTCACGGACGTGGGTGGTGAGGACACGGAGACAAGGACAGAGGACCCAAGTGCA
Source organism: Triplophysa rosa (assembly GCF_024868665.1). Lineage (NCBI taxonomy): Eukaryota > Metazoa > Chordata > Actinopteri > Cypriniformes > Nemacheilidae > Triplophysa > Triplophysa rosa. The sequence continues at coordinate 21,229,845 of NC_079890.1, forward strand.
GACAGCGGGTAAGGGGTTAACAAGACATTTATTAAAATATAAATACAAAACAAAGACCCATGTGGGGGTAACAAAACAAAACAGGGAAACAGGAACAAGACTAACTAAACTAACAGGACTAGACTAAAACACATCACAACTACAAAATAAACTAAACTAACTCAAAGACAGGAACTCACCACATAACACAAACACGACACAGTACAATGAACCCGCACGAGACAGAAGACACAAGGGCATTATAAAGGGGATAAATCAAGAGGGGACAGGTGCAGGACATAAACTAATTAACAAACAATAACGAGGAGACGAAAGGGCGGGAAAAGAGACGCCACACCGGAGAGTGGAAGACCAACAGGGACAAAACGTCACTCTCCACATAAAACAAGAGGTTCTATCATGGTTCTGCCACTAGGTCAAGAGAAGCAAGACAAGGTGGGGCAGAACCATGACAGAAGCCCCTCCTTAACTCTCCACATAAAACAAGAGGTTCTATCATGGTTCTGCCACTAGGTCAAGAAAAGCAAGACAAGGTGGGGCAGAACCATGACAACACATACATATATAGGAATATTTTACATGTATTTATTTATATACACCAAAAAATTTAATTAAATATAAATGTTTATATTTTTCTTTAATATATGCATGTATGTGCATGTTTAAAAAAAATTAAAAAAATAATATGCACTGTCCACAGACATATATTATGTAAACACAAACTTTTATTCTGGATGCAATTAATTGCGATTAATCGTTTGTTAGCCCTAGTACTGTGCCATCTCTGTTGATGTTTTATTGCTTTCATGCATTTGAGCTGTGTGTGTGCTTCAGGAGTCCGGACTCTGTTTTCTAAAACTCATGAAAGACATGTTTCTACCTGAGGCCAAATTCATTTTCTTGCCTTATGTGAACTTGTGTTTTTGAAATGAACCCCACAGCTCACGCCTGATGGATGTGAGGCTTCTTTTTCGACACCCTGACAACTCTGATTCTAAATATTTTACAAATGTTTACTGTACTGTACATACAGTACAACTGCTCAAGCACCTCCATATCAATAATGAAACGCTACTAACTGCCTGTTACACAGAGCTAAAGTTAGGTGTCACAAACAGCCAAATGAAACATGAAGTGCTAAAGGTGCATTGGGGAGGAACCTGATCGTTCTGTCCTGTCAATCATTATTTAGGCATATATAAACAAGCATCATCCTATCTCCAGTGACAAATCGTTCAACATCATTTCCTCACTTGATGAGGCAGTTTTTAAACCTGTGTTTGTATGGTAGTATATAGAAATCAGTAAATAATGGTAACATAAATAGAAAAAAAGTGTATTATTATTATACTATTAGTATTTGTCACAATCCACTGTCTGCCCTCGTTTTACACCGGACTACACTCCCCATAATCCCTTGCACCCGTCTCACCTGATCCCCATCACTTGGACATTATTAGTTAATCCCCTTCATCTGTTTACCCTTCGTTATCTGTGTATTTAAACACTGTGTCTTCCTCAGTTCTTTGTCGAGTCTTATCGACACAAGTTATGTTATGTTTATCTGTCTGATTAAACTTTGTGGATTACACCTATACATCTTCGTCTGTCATCCGAGAGCAACGCGTAACAGTATTACTATATTACAATTAGTATTATTTATTATAATCATATAATTAACTTTAATAATAATAGAGTTAATTGTTAAATTAAAATATGTTACATTGACAACTACAGTCACCTACTGGTAAAAACAGTGTGTTTTTAACCCTTAAACACAAAACACGTTAAAACCTTATAAAACATATATTGTCTAAGCATACCTTGGCTTTTCCCTATTCAGATTTTAAATTCTTGGACAGAAAATGTAACATGTTGACATTATTCATATTGAGATGTTTCCAGCCGCAATAAATACACATTCAGACTTTTCTGCAACCTTGGCAACACACATGCTTGTTCTTCCACCAAGCAAGTAGGACATCACGGGTGTCTATATATTGTATGTAACATTTACACTTGATATTGTGCTTAAAACTGCCAGTATAACGAAAAATATATGCCTTTTTTACAAAAACCTTTAAGAGAAAATAGAGTGGGTGGGTGACTGACAGCTCTTTGTGATGTGTAAGTCTGTTCCTCTGCAGTAATGCACATATGTGTGTAATTGATAACATGTTTAGTCCAGCTCTCATGATCTAATTAGGCTTCTAATCTTCCATATAGCATGCATGACTCATGGTATATTTATGATGGTGATTAGAGCTTAAGAAAGTGGCGTTATTGTGTCTCCTATGGAACGGCAATGGCCTTCTCTCGCTGTTGCTGGCTAAATTTCATGATATTTACCCAGAAACCCATCAAGCATTTGTGACTGCCTTGTGTCATCTCTGTCAGCAAGAAAAAGCATCTTATTGTCTCACAGTGTCAACGGATCACGCAAAATGCTCCTTTCTAGACCGGTGAGCTAACTCTCTCACTCTGGGCCACAGTGTGGGAATTGCTCTATAAAACAAAAGTAATACCCAATAAAGCAGAAAACGGTAGAGCCATTTACTACATAAAACTGAAGGATTACTGTCAGGATACCAGGTAAACATGCCGTTACTTCTCACTATTAAAATCCCAGTGGCAAAGTAACAACTTCGGACTCATAAGATAAAGGCTTCTGGCTATTTATTAATGTGAGGAAATGGATGAAAGCACAGAGATATTGTTCAATAAAACATAATTACATGTTAAAAGTTCAAAAGTTGGAGGTACCTAAGGCTTAATGTGAGTATTTGAAGAAGATGCTTGTTTTGAGATCTCACACATACACACGCACACACGCGCACACGCACACACACACGTCTGGTTTATTATCTCCATGGGGACAGTCCATAGGCGTAATGTTTTTTATACTGTACAAACTGTATATTTTATCCCCTAACCCTAAAGATCATAGAAAACTTTTTGCATTTTTAGATTTTTTTAAAAATATTGTTCTGTACAATTTATAAGCTTTTTTTGCCCATGGGGACCTCAATTTTGGTCCCCACGGTGACACGAGTCCCCATTGAGTTGGTGTGCATTCAGGTTTAGGTCCCCACCGGGATATAAAAACATGTCCACACACGCACACACACACACACACACACGCACACACACACACACGCACGCACGCACGCACACACACACACACGTGTATGTAATGGCTGCATTCTCCTGACATCTATCTACATTGAACTTCTGACATGATGGCAGAGACCTGAGAGGTAATTACGTTTGAGATGTTGTTTTCTCTCTGCACAGCTGATCCTGCCAGAGAATAACAAGCCAACACAACAGCAAGTCATCTTTAACTTATGGTCTGTCTTCTTACATTCAAGGTAGACCATGATTCAGTCTGTCAGGACAACCAGGGCTTGTTCTCCTTTCATCATATGTGACCCTGGACAACAAAACCAGTCTTATGGGTCAATTTTTCGAAATTGATATTTTTACATAATCTGAAAGCTGAATAAATAAACTTTCTATAGATATATAAGTTGCTGGAATAGGACAATATCTGGCTGAGATACAACAGCTTAAAACTCGGGAATCTGAGAGCGCAAAAAATCAAAATATTGAGAAAATTGCCTTTGAAGTTGTTAATCAGGGGCACTGTGGCAGACCATCCACTCACAAAAATAAAGTTTTTATATATTTAAGGTAGGAAATTTACAAAATATCTTCATGGAACATGATCTTTACTTAATATCCTAATGATTTTTGGCATAAAAGAAAAATCGATAATTTTGACCCAAACAATACATTTTTGTCTTTTACTAAAAATGTTCCCGCGCTACTTAAGACTGGTTTTGTGATCCAGGGTCACATATTTGGATGCAGAGGAAAAGGGGCCATCTGATTCTGAATCGTATGTTGCAGTTTTTAATCTAGACATTAGACCTGCAACATCATTTTAAGCAAATTTTCACATAGATTTTTTTGCTGATGCATGTCCGTGTTCATCCCAGTGTGCCCTAAAAGCAGTTTGCAGACATTACCTTTGTTATTAGGGCATTAAAATTCAATTCAATTTAACAATTTACAGTTCTCTCTGTAATTCAACGTTTTTAATTGCCACATTTAATGACATGCATTTTAATTTTAAATTAATCATAAATAAATTACAATGTTGTACAGTGTACACTTATATGGGTTCTGAAAGTCACATTATAGCACAGGGCTGTTGAATGCTTCGTTCTGATATAAGGTGTGCAATTTTTCAGGAAACGTTGATCTATGAAGTAATTTCAAGTCTGTCCGCACAACAGTTTCGTGCCATTTCACTAAGTTTAAGTAAGCTAAAGTACCAAAGGTTATTTGGCACCAATAGCCCTGTGGTTAGCATGACAACATATAGCGCCAATGCGCTCACGCCGATCCGAGTTCAATTCCGGTCTTGAAAGTTCTTTGCTGAACCTGCTCCCCTCTTTGCCCAACACTTTCCTGTCAGCTCTATACCGTCCTTCCCCAATAGAAGGTGTAAAACCCCTAAAAATATAACTTAAAACCTTACAATAAATGCAAATGTGCAGTTTAATCTCAATAGATAAAGCACTGCCAAAACATATTTACATTTATTAGAATTAATAAAATAATTAAATAGAAAATGAATAAATAAACACTGGTAAACTACTGTTTTTTACAAAAATAAGTAAATAACTATTGATAGGCTTACTTTTCTACAGCTTTTTTGTAATGTACTGCACATTTTAGAACAGTCCCATTACCACCCCAGGTTTGCATTATTTTTCTGATAATTCAATAGCCCGTCGTCAATTATTCCTTACTTGACACACTGTATCGGTAACTAACTGTACTGTCAATAAACGATTAAATCTATGAAATAAACTATTTAACATATGTTTTGTTCAGAGGTTATTACAGCCATTGTGTTGCTATTGATTGTTTTGCTTTAGGGCACAAACATATGTTTTACACATTTATCAATGTTCTATAAGGAAATAAAACCAACACTCAGTGATTTAATACACAATTAAATAAATAATTAGCTACTAAATATATTCATGGGATTTGTTCTCTTGGCTTTCCTGTGCTGAGCATAGCATAGCTTGCATTTGAAGGCTTCAATTTGTAAGTGCAGTGGTTGAAATGGAATAGCAATGTGTTTGCCTGTTTCATGAGAGATGTAGTATTAGAGCTGAGGCCCCAATCTATTGAAGGGCCAGTGCTGCTATATCTCAACAATTGAGTTAGCTCGGTGCAATTGCTGTCCATTCAAAGGCTGAGAAATTGAGTTTCAGGCTTGGAGCACTACCATTGCCCAGGAGTGGGGGGTGGAGGGAAGGCAGAGTGAGACAGAGATGAAAAAAGACAAACATAAAACCTTACAAACTATTTGTCTAGAGAGAATGATACAAAGTGCACATGCTTTGTTTCTAGTACATTGTCTGCTGTCAACAAAGTTCACATGTGTGGATCTTATTGATGAGCCCAGAGGCCCTCAAATATTCTCAAAACAATTTAGGTACATGTAGAAATATCACTATCGTTGTTTAATTCCAGCGTTTAATCCATATGGCGTTCATGCTGTACCCTTCATTCCCATTCAATTGTGATCATACAGGAGCTCTATAGACCATTTTGCAAAACGTAAACAACACTGGTTCTGGAGTACTTACTGTTTCAGTTGTTTACTACACAAGTGTAAGAACAAAATCAACAGAACATTTAGAATCGAAATGTTAAACGAACAACTTTAAGACTTATTTATATTAGTGAAATAATTAAACTAACAAACTAAAACTGTGCTTCTCAATCAGTGTTGTTTACGTCTTGATGACAAACATGGTTTCATACACAGAATACCAGAAAAGACTTGTTACAAAGATTAAATTTTACTTTTTTATTTGATCTTACAGTTTAGATACATCAAAATATTACCAAAGTAATAACAGCAGAAGTACATTTTGACATTCTCCTCAAGCACTGAATGTGACCAGCTTTAGAACGTACAACAGATAACATCAGCACCTGCACACATATAGACCGTTTCACCGGTTTGTGTTTGGCTAGTGTCTAATAATATAACTATTTATATTGTATTTAATTTATGTAAATATTAATTTGTATTATTTTATGGCGTAATAATTGTATTAAATAATCTATTTGTTGAATTATGTTGTATGTTTGTTTTATTAAATAAATAATTTGTTGAATGGGTCCTGTAGTTCAGTCGCATTTAAAGAAACTGTATGGTACATTGACATCTAGTGGTTGAGTTTGGTATCAGAGACTAAATTCAAAATATTGCAGAGACAAGTTTAGCCAAGTAACGGTTCTTCTCGGTTTCTTTTAATTGTTATCAGAAATAATCTACAGGCATTCTATTGTAGGGCTGTGCACGATTAATCGCGATTGCCAATAAATCATGCTGAAATCGAGCCGGCTCAATTATGTAAGGCATCGTTCATTTTTTTATGCGTAGCTTGTCCGTGAAGCACGGCTCTGGGGTCAGTAGGAAATGCTGCTCGATCTAAAAGCAGTGCGAGTTTGAGTCGCTTATAACGTGCATTTAAAAAAGCAACACCCGTCAAACAAGATCATTATAAATATACTTTATTATCATGAAAATACCTGAGGAGGCTTGAGGAACAGTGATAAAAACATGGCCTTAGGCATTTCCTAGAACTACGTGTGTTATGGTCTTCTTCTGCAGTGCGTTTTTGGAGTTTCTGCATGAGAGCGTCCTCTGGCTTTCAGGTGCAGCAACATTTTTCCGTACTTCACTCACAAGCTGTGCATAAATCACATGATATATATTTCGGTTAATCGTGCACAGCCCTACTCTATTGTTTGTGAATGTGTACCGGAACTTCAGTTGGGGTCACAAAAGTGGGCATGCGCAGTAACGTTTGTCTATGTTGTTAAGATGAAACCGTCAATAAGCACAACATTACACACACACATCAAACAATAAGAGACTCTTGGGTAAAAAAGCAAAGAAAGGTTCAGTGAGAGAAAAATATTGAAAAAATGTTTTTTCTTTCTGTGAGCTGCTATGGTCTCACCTCTGATATTTAATGCAAATAGATTCACAGATGATGCCTCAAACTGTGTCTGAATAACAGAGAAAATATATGTTTTTTTTTATTACACTTTGTTGTGTGTTAGCGCAGGAAAGGTTAGGCGATATAAGATGCGAGCGAGATATGAGGCTGTTGTTGGAACAGCACTTTTCAAGTCTTACAAGTCTCAAAAATAACTGCAAATATATATAGCAGTCAATAGCAATGCGAGTGTCTCTGAATAAACTGTTAGCATACTGCAACTACTGTGCCAAACAACAAAAATACTTTTCACACAATACTAGGGGTGACCCCGAATAGTTGAAGAATGGATGCTTAGAAAGGAGGAGCCTGATTCGACTACCAATCTCACAGTCGAATCTTCGCAGAGGTGTTATGCAATGGGATCATGCCATTCGAGATTCATTCATGCCATTCGAGAACAGAGAATATACAACCAGCAGTGAAATGTAGGTCAGGTCAGCTCCAAAGACAATGCAATTATTATGAAAATACAACACAAAAGGAAAATATAAAGTTAAAGGCATAACATTTTGGTTACATGAGCAGTGGCGTAGCAGACAAAAATATTATTTGTGATGTTCGTGACATTTTTAGGGTTGGTGTAGTGTATTTCGGGGAAACTATGAGTTTAACCACAGTAACATACGTATAATTAATGGTGATTAACCATTACCTATTTTATACACTTTACCTGATGCAGCAGAATTAATAGCGACAGACAATGTACTCATCCAGCTAGTGATCAGCAGATCGTATATTAACTCTTAAGAAATATTACTTTCCTGGCCTTGGAAAAACAATATTCTTACTGTAGTAGAGTACCACTTCAGAAATCTTAACGAAATCAAGCAGTTTAAGTGACGTTGATATGTGATAAGTAAACACAGAAACGATTCGAGCGTGGATACAAATGCGATTTATTTATCTACACTACGGGGGAAATAAAATCAACTAGCTAACAAAAACCAAACATTAACAAACAAACATAAAAACGTAAAACAGTAGAGAATGAAAGAAATAGATAAAGCAAAGAAAATGGCAGTATTAAATCAGCTATTCACATCTGAACGAACCATCGAAGACAAACTACTTATTTTAAAGGGGCAAAGCTTATACGCAACTAGTTAGCAATAGTTCAGATACTTGCATTGGCTTCTTTGTTTCTCGGCACACGTGCTGGCGCGCGTATCAAAGGGTCCTGATGTGTTCAGAGCAAGCAGTGAGTCCGTCGGATTTAACTGAAGCAAACTGCTGGAAGAAGCTGTCTCCGAGGAGAGACAGGTCTCGAGAGGTTGAAAGAAGACGAGCGAGCGAATGCGCACGAGCGCGAACACACACAAGCGAATGAATATACACAAAAGAGCAAGCTTTCCTGCGTGTTCAGATGTTTTAACACAGAGGGCATCACGCCCCTCCAAGGTGGGCAATCCAATGTTATGAGATAGTTTTGGGCGCGAAAACATGTTTCTTTGTCCGGCACACTAACTCATTTGCATTTATGGTCGCCTGGGAGTTTGGAGCAGAAATAGACTTAGAATAGAATAAAATGAGTATGGTATAAAATACATTACTGTGCTCTACACCATATTCAAAGAAATGAAAAGGGAAACACGTAGATATGGAACATGAAAGGGTTACAATTACATTGACCTGTAGTTTGGATAAGAATGTAAATATACACAGAATACCACTAAGCACATATGCCTTTGAGGTTATAGGTGAAGGAGAATAACATAGAGACAAGCATACAATGTGGAGATTCATGTGTATACACTTTACACCAGTCTTTTGTGGCTAAGGAAAGAGACATTCTTTTGGAAGAATTTGAGGCTCTCAGTCCCTGGGGGCCACATGGCTTTTCTCACTTTGGTGAACAGTACTGTCCTCCCCCAAGAACCTCCTTTGAAGTCCAGGGGAGAGTATACGAATCTGTCCTGGTCAGTGATGAAGGTGTTGAGAATAGGACAGTTGGCCAGACTTGTTGATGCCTGGTCGTAGTCCTGCTGAGAGGTTACTGTGTTTTAGGATCACAGATGGCAAACTTTGATCCGACCATACCCTACATTGGGTACCAAAACTCCCAGCGCATATAAGCGCAAGGTCTGGCTATTACCCAGCACAGGATCGCGTCTCTCTGCGTCTTCTGTGCTATTAGACAGGTAACGAGAAGCAGCATGTTCCGCATGCACCAGCAGATGATTCGCAAATGAATGTGTACACCGTTTCCAAACATTTGTCACTTACTGATTGGTTGGGCATATAAATATGAATTAACACTTTGGGCCATATTGTACATCCGGCGCAACGCGGTGCAGCGCAAGTGTTTTTGCTAGTTTCTGCCAGACGCAGTTCTCATTTTCCCGTCCTGCGCCGCGTTGTTTAAATAGCAAATGCATTTGCGCCCATTTGTACGCCCATGGGCGTGCTGGTCTAAAAAAGAGGTGTGCTCAGGCGCATTGTTGGCGCGTTGCTATTTTGAGGAACTGAAAATAGACAGCGCCATAGACCAACTCAAACCTGGTCTAAAGTCAATGGCGCAATATTTTTTCCACATATAACGCGCTTTCACTTTACTTATTACACAGAGGGAAGCGTAGCAGCACACAAACATGCCAAATATAAAAAATAAATTGATTACAATGTAAAAGAATATTATTGTGTACATAAAGATAAAAATCCGGCTTGTCATGTAGATGATCTGCTCGCGTGCTTTAACCTCACGCACAAGCAGATGCGTTTCCTCTCTAGAGAAGCGAGGAAGCGAATCCGCCATGGTGCGAGCGCACCTGGCTCTTAAAGGTGCAGTGAACTGGCCATTTTATTGTTTTATACTATTGTCTGATGTCTACTTATGACGTTCGCGTGGTTTTTACATTCGAAAACATCAAAATCAATAAGTAATAGGCTATTTTCTACCCTGGTTTTGAGGCCGGCTGGAGAAACGCTCGGTTTTTAAGGGCGGGCAGCATAGAAGACATGGAGGTAAACTCCCACTGCTATGATTGTATAGCAGCTTGCGTAGTTGACTTAGTTGGAGCTTTCAATGAATTTGGTTAGACACGTAACGTTACGTAACCTGATTTTACTCAAATTTACAGACTTATTTCCCAGATGTGACGGCAAGGCTTTGTGTATAGTTGAATGGTGTTTAGTGATATATGACCGTACATGTCAGCATTTAAGACCCACGATCGCGGGTCTCAAATGTTAGTTTTCATGATAAATAAACAAATGGTAGACTCCCGGCCAAAACGACAGTGTTGGCAGATATGGATATGACCCTATCAGAGCATGTCAAGCGATCTCTAACAAAGCAATAGTGACGCATAGTACAAATATGTTTTACTCACATAAAATTGCTGCGCCATTCCTATCAGATCCAATAATGAAGGCACAGCACTGCTTTTTAATTTTAGTCTCTCCACAAAGACTTGTTCAAGGAATCCGCGTTGAAATGAAGCGAACAAACGCTCAATGTTTTCCCCACGTGAGCTGGAACGTCTTTAAAAATGAACTCCAACCACGCATTCCTACTGTCGGAATCCAAAGGAAGGTTATGCAGAGACTGTGTTCTTCCACAACCAGGCACTGCACAATATTTTGCAATCTTTAACGGCATGATGCTTCCACTCGCTCTATCTGGTTCCGTGCAGCTTGTGTTCAGTACTGTCATGCATGAACCAGTGGGCAGGGCTCGAGAAGTAGGCATTGGTATTCTTCTGTGGAGGCAGTGTTCAACCTGTCATAGATAGGTGCATTCCAGACCTGCCGTTCGCTGAGCCTAGTGTCAATAAGTTGTTATTTCAGTAACAAGGGCCTTTTCAGGTCTGACACTTACAGGATGTTCGCTTGAATACGATTCCCTCTTATATAACAAAAGCTCGGGTTAAAATTGTGGTCATAGTTCACTGTACCTTTAAAGGGAATGAGAGATGAGATTAGTTTACTGCACATTATGGCCAAAAAACACCTATTACTGATTAAGAGAATCGGGACAACCCGTTTAAACCATGCGCCCGGGCGCGCCAACCGTTTTCCCGTTCTTAAAATTAGCAAAAGTGGATTCGGACACGCCCTGAGTGAGCCTGCGTCGTGCATTTTAAACTTGTCTCGTTCAGTCGGTCTCGATCCCTCTTGAGGAACAACTTTGAAGCTAATCCTGCTTGTACTGTCCCAGGTTGATAAAGCACTCCGGCTTGAAGTGATTCGCACAAACAAGCAGGTTCTCACTAAATCCTTGGTGTTTCGAGTCTGACGTCATCACGCAACTTTGTTTTTTGGGGAATTTTAACAATCATAGATAGTTTAGATGGTTAGAGTTAGGTTAGGGTGTGGGTTAGGGTAAAGGTTTCGTATGACTTGAAACACCAACGATTTAGTCAAAACCAACAAGCCACGCCCACGGATCTGACTCGAAACACCAAGGATTTAGTGAGAGCCTAGATTAAGGGGCGGTGTTGTGCCGCTTCAGAAAAGAAAGGGTATTTTATTTTGTTCCAGCAGTACAGCGTGATCTGTTGTCCTCGTAACTATTAGTGACGTAGTACCTGCGCACGTCACGTATGCGGAAGTAGATCGCTATGCGATAGTCAGTCGCAGCAGCGTGCGAGTTCTCCCAGCCATCCGTTTCTCGAGCGTTTGCTTTTTCCTCTTCCCTTTTTTGTTGAAGCAACGTCTGTGAGTATTTCTTATCGTGTATTATATATATATATACATATTAGGATAGTGTTTATTTTCATCACGGTAGAGTGGGTGGCTAAGTTAGCTTCATGTTTATTACTGCCGATTGTTTACTAGCTGGATTGTGTTTATCATATAGATCACCACTGTGTAGACAATCCGTGCTGTTTTCTGTTACTTGTATTTGGATTTAATATCAATGTACAGTATATCCCATTTGTATTGTATTGCAGTTTCACAATATGCCCAGTAAACTTTATGGAAGTGAATCATCCGTGTCCTGGAGTTTCTTGGGAGTGTTTAAGCTGAATGGAGCATAGTCCATGAAAGGCGGTATTATTATAATAAGATCCTGCTTTTACATCACAACAGGAGCGAAATCTGAACGGCTTGATTTCTCAAATGCTTGCAGGGAAAGGCTCATCAAAACAAACTTACTGGGATCTAGCAGTCGACTATAGGCAAGACATGACAATTATGTAAATCCTTACCCAATACTACAAGGTAAGGACACCCCTACCCAATACTACATTTTATTTTTCAGTAAAGATTATAATCTTCACCTTAATTTTTTAAAGAAATAAATTACAGAGAGGTTGAATAGAGAACAGAGAAATGCTTGGTTTCTTCTGTTTGTTCTGACTGACTTGTGCTTTCACAAAAGCAATCATCATTCACAGTGGCATTTTGTCTCTTACAAAATCAACCATTTCTTTCTCTGTCTACGGCGTAACGATTGGTCACTGCTAGACTGGATTTGAATAACCTTTCATTAACTGAAATCCATGCTCAGATCCTTAAATCTTTTGACTATGGACATGTAATTTAAATAGATGTATTTGTAATACTTATTTACTTCCTGTTATTACATTAAATGTAGTTTCAGCCAAAATATTATGGGTGTTAGAGTTAATGCTCCAGTTAAACTGGTATTGCCCACCACTGTCATAAATAATTAATGGTCCCTTATGTATAATGTGAATGTATTACGGGTTTACAGTTGTAACTGTAAGAAGTTTTGGCAGGAGCTGTTGTGCTGGGGTCAGAGCCGGTCCAAGGCATAAGAGAACTAAGCGGCTGCTTAGACTGCCCCAAGACTCTTAAAAAAAAAAACGATGTCATTTCATGTACTCTTGGGCCATTTCTTGACATCCTTTTTTATATAATATTTCATTGGATGTGGGTAATGATACAAAAATGCATTATTCAATGAAAAAAAAACCACAACGCAGTATTATCTTAACGGGCTGCTGCAGCAGGATGCATGCACAGCTAGAGTATGACTGATTGACGTAATTGAAGTTGATTGAAGAATTTCAACTCAATAATGTCACAAAAAAGGACATATACTTCTGGTGCAGAGAAAAAAAGGAAGAAAACCGAGGAAGAGAAAAAACAGCAAGATAAAGGTAAGTTGAGAAAATGAATATAAACTAAATAGGCTGAGCCTACTTAGCCCCTAGTTAGCCTAGTAAACTATATTGCAAGTTAAAGTTAGCTGGCTAGTTAATTAAGCAAGCAAGAAAGTATGTTTAATTAAACATCTGCAAATAGCTTTGCAATCTTAATATATTATAATACTCAACATATTACTTAGCTGGTTTTAAAAATAACTTTCCTGGATTATATTTCTGTAGTAAAAATATGCTTCTGTTTCATAAACTTGCTACTGATAATAAAAAATAAGCTTCTGTTTTATAACCATGGTACTGATAAGTTTAACATTACTTACATAGCCTACCTTTGGGGTCTTTGCTATTATATTCCAGTATCATTATGCCTCAATGTTTTAGATGTACAGATGGCTTGCTGCGGTGCTGTGTTATATAGTTTGACGTTAAAATAACTGCTGTTTGTTGTTGTTGTTGTTGTTGAAATAGCATTTTAATGTTAATATAACATTCTGTTCATTCAACAATGGAGCTTTTCCAATCTCAAACTGTTCAAAAACTATTTGAGATCTTCCATGGCTTGCACTAATTAGTATTAATAACAAAATTGCCCGTCAGATATCTTATAGTGATATCATAAACGACTTTGCCTCCAGAAAAGCCAGGAAACACAAATTCTAAGGAGGAAAATGGAATATTGAGGTGGTATGTAAAGTTGAGTTAGTTTGTCTAAAATAAAGTGTTTATTTTAGAAACCTATTTTCATTTTTTCATTACAATTGTATTTATTTTTCATATAAGAAGATCCTGTTTGTATTTAATTTGATTTGTAGTTGATTGCTTTATATTTTATTCTTGAACCACCTTGTTACAGATCAATCTGATCTGTTCATTATGTTATCATTTTATTATTTAGTTTAATATCGTCCATTTTGTCCATTAAATTTTTTTTTTAATATAAAAAGATACTGTTTATCTTAAGTAATTTTATTTGTAGTTGATTGTATTGCACTTTTTGCACGTTGCTAATTTTTCTAACCAAAAGTAATTAAAGTAGTTAACATGTTTACAGTAAATCCATTGTCGACTGGTTTATTTAGCTAATTTTCAGTACACCACATTAAGTATGCCAATTGGTACTGCAAGACTTTGAATGTTAAAGTGCAAATTAACACCTGACCACTCCTGTGGGTTTGCTACGGTCACAATTAAAATCCGTAAAAGCATTGGTATGATGTATGGAACACAGCTACAACAAATAAAATTGATAATGGGTGTTTTAGATTTATAGTGTGCGAATAATCAAGGATTGACAATAATTAGTCATATTGGTGGCACAGAGGCGCCCCCAAATAAAATTCTGCTTAGGGCCCCCTGAAGGCTTGGGCTGGCCCTGGCTGGGGTGAACGAACTGTATGTAATAATAATATGCCAGAAGATATTCGTTTGAATCTATAACAAAAACTGTCTCAATGAAATTAATGAAACCCTTTTTTTAGATAAATTGTGTGATTGTCTGTCCATGTAGAAGTTGACTTCAGTTGAAAGCTATTAATGGAACAGTATCTGAGCAATACATTGGGTACAGTACACAAGGACAGGTGTGTTTGTGAGATAAAAGGGTGGAGAGTATCTAGGTCTGTTAGCAGCTGTGTTTGTCTTGTTTGCTGAACAAAAGCTACTGTCATAGCTATCGTGATTGATGCTTATGCTCTGAAATAGTTCGCAACGTTTACATGGCTCCCTGATGCTGATATGTGCTAACTAGACAAGCAGATCATTCTCTCTCTCCCTCTCTTTTCGTTTTTTGCTCCTGATGGTGCTGTTGTTCTCTGAATTACTGTTAAAAAGTTAAAGAAGGCCAGATGATCAGTTCTTGTTTTATAAGTACATACAGCAAAAAGGGCCATTGTTGTGTTTGAAATAAGTGCTCATAGACCACTTCCCAAGATGTAAACACTGGTCCATAGGCACTTTCGTAAGATTTATTTAAAAATCTTAACATACATAAGTAAATCATATATATATTCATTTAACATTTTGATTCAGTTATAAATGTCCCGTTGGTTGTATTTTTTTAAAACCTTTGTGTAGTGTTAAAAAACTGAAACAGGATGTTCTTCTGGACCAGCATTTACATCTTGTGAAGGGGTCTATAGATGGTTTTATTGGATGCACGCGCCTGGCCAAAAGTTAACCTCTGGTCTGTGTTTGTTGATCGGCTAGTGGCTAATAATATAACTATTTAAATTAAATTAAATTAAATTAATATTTTTATTCAAATGTTTTAATATGTTATTGTATAGTAATTGTATTAAATAAACAATTGTTTAATTTTATTGTATGTTAATTATATTAACTGTGTAATTTTGTCGCATTTAAGTTTAGCCAAGTAACGGTTGGTAACCCAAAATAATACTGGCTAGACATATTTTTAACTTGCTATAGCTAACGTAATTTACTTGTTATTTCTCGATTTTTAGAAATTATCTTCAGGGACTCTGTTCTTTGCAAATGTGTAACGTAACCGGATGTTAAGTTTGGGCCACAAAAGATTGCATGCCAGGGTTTTCCCTGGCTCAAAATAAGGCGGAGGTGGTGACATCCTTATCTTGTACACACACGCATGTGTAGGCCTACCGTACCTTTAAGTAGCATAACCAAACAATTTACATATTAAAACTTAAAAATAAGATGAAAATGACAATTATTAAAGCCACAATATGGAAGAATTTTGTTATGAAATATACAAAAACCACTTGCACGGTGTGATATATTTCATGCAGTTGTGTACTTACATTATCCCAAATGTTCCCAATAATGTGCAAATCCAGAGAAATTCCTATTTAAAATAATGGCCCGTCTCTTGTCTCCCTTGTATTTGTCGCATATCAGTGACTTAATATCCGGTGCTCCGCACTACCCTCAGTTTCTGGTTGTAGAAACTACGGCAACACGCAAATGCGGAAGTGGTTATGCAGCATCTGGGACGCAGCATCTGTTGTTCTGTTATTATGGATAATGATTACTCTTTGGCGAGTAAAGGAAACCCAAAAAATGGCCAAACGAGGCTAGCAGGCTTATGGGCAAACAAAGAAAAAAAACAAGGATTAATATCGGCGTGGCGTTTTCTAAATGGAGAGAGCTTCGCGACCAACTTGGACTGGACAGAGACTCCGCTCTCACATGTGTTTTAATAGACAGGTAAGCACATTTTTTATTGTACACGAAATACTCATGCACAGATTATTTGAATAGTTATGAATGCAGTTACCCTATGAAATACAGTATATGTCGCACAAAAATATGTAGCCAATAACGTTTCTTGTAAATGCTGTGGGTTCGTTCCAATTTACTTTTTAAACGACGACTGTATGACTGTTTTAAACAGGTAAAACTGTGTAGCATTACGCTACCAAATCAATTGACAAAGTCCAATATCAGTCGCGGGCTAACGTAGCATTACATTCCACGTTTCTTGCAAGCTAATCCATTACGATGACATAAAATAAAATTCATTCATTACCTCGTCCGTGAACATGATGGGCGATCTCCATACGCCTCTGGACGGTGAAAAAGACATGTCCCATGATTCCACTCTCCTACATAACGTCATTTAGCTTCACCTTTTGTTGTTGTTTTCGAAAGTGCGCCATCTAGCGGTCCAAATATTCCATATTGTGGCTTTAAGTTTTATAAAACATTACTTTTATTCAGCCAAACATAAATGTTTTTAAATCAAATAAAGATACCTTTTCAACTAACTTTTCAGACCACAATAGCCAACTAAATTAAACAGTCTTACTACATTAGCAAAGCTCATTTACATCCTGCATTCTCTTCTGGTTTACTGAGCTTTGAATGATTCACTGATTTTTATATTCGTTAGTGACTGAAAAGTTTCAACAGTTTAAACGAATCGGTTCAAATGAGTCATTTGTTTGGGAATCGTTCTGATCGCAATGTGCGTTCAAACTGGCGAACTCTGTGTAGGCCTACAGTGTAACGCTGATTCAGCATGCCAACTGCACAGCATAAAACATTATACAATGATGTAAGCCACATTCATTTAAGAAACCTTTTAAGAAATTGAACGTACTTGGATGCAAAACAAACAATATTCACCTGAACAAACGTGAAACACAGCTAATACAGCTCCTATTAGCTCTTGTACTGCAACTCTTCAGCGCCTCACTGGTCTGATAACAAAACAGCGCCCCCTTGCGGTGTAATGCCGCAACTGCTGTTACAAATGACAGTCTGTTGACAGAATACACGCAGTGTTTTTTGTGAAGACACCCGACATAATTTTGACGAGAGACTGAGGCGGCACGAAATTTGACTGAGGCAGCCGCCTTCGATTTTTCTACGCAGGAAAAACCCTGCATGCGCGCAGTAACGGTTGTCTATGCCAGTGGTTCTCAGACTGGGGGCCGTGGCTCCCTGGGGGGCCCAAGATGGATCCAGAGGGGCCACAGATTTTGTGGCATTTTGTAAAATATAGAGATTTATCATGAATTGTATGCAATCAAACATCAGAAAAATAAGATCACCAACCAAAAGAATTGATGTTCCAGTATTGTATAACTGAATATGTTTTGGTTTAATTAAAGTTCTAAGTTTAAGTTTATAAGTCTTTATTTGGGGGGCCGCAAAGCGATGCACTCTGTACAGAAGGGGCCTTACAACAAAAAGTTTAAGAACCACTGGTCTATGCTGTTGCTTTGAAACAGTCTATGAGTACTTTTGTGAACGGTTGATAAATTCATGTAGTTGAGAGTTTTTGACTATTCTTATAAGCTTTCTGCATCATGCATGTCAGGGTCAGTACGAGTGAAGGTATGATATCAGATTTTTGCCCTGTTTTTCTTGATAAAATATTTGTGAAAAGAAAGATAATGATGGCAGAAGATGACTGTGAAACCTCATGTGAGTACCACAGCTCAACATGTCAGAGCACATGTGATAACTATCACATTCATGTTATATGACCATGTCTGTGGTCAGCGCGCTGATAACTGAAACATTAGTAGCGCAGGTCAGTGAGGTGCTGCCAGACCCAGAGCTTCTCACGGCAAGAAAGTGAATCAGTGTGTGTGTGTGTGTTGTTTCTAGAAGCAATGAAGTGCCTATTCTATTCAAACAGTGAATAATGGGGTTGCCAGGTTCATGTCTTAGGGTTCAGAAAACAACTTCTCCCCCACCTTTTCTTCTGTCCTCTTTCCTTTTTTCCTCCCTCTTTCTGCCCCATCCCCCAGTTCATTCTATGTCCCTTTCATCAGACGTTCCCATTCCAAGCTCAAGCAGCATTTTTATGCACGGCCGAAACAGAAGTGTCATTCTTTTTGTTTCCGCAATTCTTTTCTTTAAAGAGATGGAAAAAAACCTGTATCTGTAAACACACAATTAATAATCACTCCATAATGACTAGCATGGAAAAGTAAACAGGACACATTAATAATGTGAATGGGAGTAATCCTGAGCACTGTGTGATTAGTAATATCTGAGCCATGTAATAGTGTATTAAATACACTCGTACACTGTTGGATCGTGGTAAATTCGTGATATGAATGGCTGTATAACACAATCCTCTCAGCTCTGTGAATGCTTTAGTTCCCGCTCCAGGCAGTAAAATAAAGCAATAAGCCACATGAGGCCATGCGTTTTAGATCCGGAACTACACGTTTTATAAGAACATTTCTAGCCCTGATGTTTGCCAGTACACAGAGGCCGTATGAATCACGCTGAATCTAACATATTTAAGAACAATGTTATATCCTTTGTAATCGATGCTGTAAAACAAATTATCTTCAAAAGTATCTTCAAGTAATGTGAACCACAGGCATTATTTTGCTCATAAATCAAAAGTAGCTATTTTAAAAACCCATTACAAATACCAGAGGGAACCCATGGCTTGAAAATGCAGATTCTCTTTAAATAAATTAGAAACTTTGGTTGCTTTATTTTGTCCTGCAAAGCCTTAGTGCTGAGACACTATTATTTTTATACAAAAAGAGATTTTAGAATGCACTGTACACTGACTTCTATTCATGCCGTGTTTATGTATAAAAAAAGAAACTAGGCACATGCAGTCTGAAGTGGTTAAGGTGTTCGAGACTCCAATGGGTCAGTATATTTGACTCCTATAGGACTGCACAATAGATGGAGATGGAAGGGATTGTTAGGATAATCATCTTTTTAAAGGCACCATTTATGGTGGATACACACTGTAACTTTGGCTCTGTTTGACTCCAGGTGTGTGACTCAGGAGTAATCAGTATGCATTAATCTCATCTGCAGTTTTATTGATGTGCAGAGAGAGAGAGAGCGAGAAATACAAAGACACACACATCCTTTAATAATCACGGATTCTAAATTGAAAAGAGGAGATACAAAAGCCATTTTAATCAGTGTTCATTTATCTGTCATTCTCTTTCTGGCTCCACTTTGTGAAGTGACTTGTGTCTAATAGAGAAATAGCTACTTCATAGTCTCTGATTGAAACACAAGCTTCTCTGACACATCTCGACCTGTGCGACAGTCTGCTCGGAACCCGACATAAATTAAACATGGCAGATGGGCTCACCACCTTTCTGCCCTTTATGAGTATGAATTCTGTATGAACTTCTGTACAACAGCACAGATGGGAACAGTTTGTGATTAATAAAGCAGTCACGGAACTGTAAAAAGAAGTTATGTTTTAAGAGAGAAATAATCTTCCTCTTTTGCCGGTTTCTTTTGTTCTAACACATGGACTTTTGGCTACTTTTCTTTTGCTTTTTTTGACTCATTTCAAGTTTGCAGACTGCATGATGAAAACCTGACTTATTTTTTGTGTAAGCACTTTTTTTGGTAGAGGTAGGCCTATACAGTATATAATTAACTGGGAATTCATACTTGGAAAATAATGTAAATACATATTAAAATAAGAGCAAGGTTTTGATAAAATTATACATTTGTAATTATTACTTTTAACAGTTTAATTACCCTTAATGCTTTACTATAAGACCTTAGAACATGGTATATACAATGTGTATATGTATATGTATAATAAAATATACAGCAGTGGAAAAATAAGAGACAACTCCAGTTTTGCCTTTAAAGGTACAGTGTATGAAATTTCTTTGCAGGAGATAACGTATTTACAAACACGCTCTGTAGGGCAATAGATAGAAATAGCTCAGTCTAAGGTAATTAAAACACAAAGCTTCATTATGTAAGGTCTTTATACACATCTGAAGACATAGTTATGTATATTATATTGCATTTCTGTCAATAGATCCTCCAAAAAATTACACACTGGACCTTTAAATAGCATGTATTGAAGCAGTTCCAGTCCAGTTTCAACAGAAACAAAACTCAGAAATCACCTAAAGTTATGCAAAGGGGAATCCATCATAAATACATTTTGGAATTCTAAAATCCTAAACTATTTTATATTTTCAAAAATATTTTCATTTTGAAATATGCATATTGCATAAAGTTCATCATTTCATTTGGGAGAAATGTTGTAACTAGTACACAGAATGAAACAAAAACCTATAAACGTACCTATAGTACATTCAGCATAACTGAAAATAATTTTGGAATTGTGTCTTAATTTTTTACGTACAGTATATATCACTTACTGTATGTAGTGCTTCAGTGCAGTACTGTAAACACTGCTGAACAGCATTGAAATTCAGGCATGATAAACATTTAAACTGAGTCAAGAAACAGTGCTGTAAGAATCCATTTCACTGACCTTACAGCGTTTCTGATGTAATCATACTGACAATGCTTTCCAACAGAACACACAATGCATCCCTTTCTCCTTCATGGGGCAGTTGAACCTCTGAACCAATTTAAGCGTGACCAGTTCTGTACAAAAACACTACAATATCAATCATGTTTTAGACCGCGAGCAACTACAACAGACCTCTCAGAGCTACAGTGTTTTCATTCTCTTGGAACTGTAGAAAATAAAAATGGAAGCTGTGGTTTGGTTTACCGGCAGTGACAATACTTAAATAAGTTCCCATTGGAAAAAAACTGAATTAAACCTGAACAACAACATTCGTCTTATTTATCTAATTCGTGTTAAAAACACAAAAGCGTTACATAACTAGAAAGCTTTATCTTATTGCACACAAACAACCAACACTTCACCTCTCAAAATTCATGCCTGCAAGACTTGATGCAGTACAAGGACTCATTTTTTTACAATAGCTGCAGTACAGAAAGGTGAGTAAATGATTTGTCTCTCTGTGTTCACTGTTGGCCGGGCTCCAGCTGTATGAATCCTGCTGATCCCATCTCTCTATTGCCAAGTGCTGCTACAGCAAACAGAAGGATACTTTGAGAAGAGCACTGACATATTGACAGACGTTTAAACACAGCTGTATGATCCAGAACCTTCTATGTTTCTTTGCATTTCTAAACACTGCAGAACTGCCAGAGTCAGTCAATTAACCTGGAATTGCTCGTTATACTTAATCAAATTAAACGATTACATAGACTCTTGACTAATCACTGCGGGAGCTGTCTGAGATATAGGCCGTTTCTCTATTCCAAGAATGTAAAGAACGGACTTGTGTTCTCGTGGAGACCTGTCTTTCAAAGCAGCCTAGGAAGAACGAACTTTGATGGAACGCGCCGCAATGACTTCTGGGACTTCAAGCTGGTTCCGTACGCGCGCAAGGCTGCATTCGATGCATCCTTGATATCAAGAACACGTCCGGGTACTTTCATGCGTTCTCTATTCTTGAGTATTGGAACCGGACTTTGATGGTTATTCATGACGTAAAGCGAGAACACGAGGACGAGACCGCTGAAGAATGCATATTGAGAAACAGCCATAGTGTTTTCCTAACTAAAAAGAACAAGCTATGTTTATAATAAGTCTGCTTTAATAAATTATTATAATTACTTAATTGAAAAGTTACTGTTACTGTTAAAGTTAAAGTTACAGTTTACTGTTACTGTTACTGTGTTTACAGTGCTTTTACAATGACATATTTGGCAGATGCTTTTATCTAAAGTGTATTACAGAAGGGTGATGCCTTGTGTATTCCTTGGGAATTGAACCCTCCACCTTGGCTTTGCTAGCTCTGTGCTACAGAAATCATCCAAATGCTTAAATCCTTAATAAGTAACATTTTATTACATATTTTCAAATGTTCTTTTCTCTCTTTTAGAGACGGCAAAGCAAATTAAGTGAAGAAGTGAGATAGACCTGAATATGGATGGCTGGTCATGCAAAGCCTGTAAGCCTCTTCAATTAGCTTTATAACATCTCTTGTCTCTCTCTCCCTCTGTCTCTTACCTACAGTGAAATGTAAATGAATCCATGTCTTACGCATTTAAATGAAGAAGAAAAACACAGTAGACATGGTGTCAAATGCACAAAGAGACATCAGTGTGAGTTTATGGGCTGTTAATGTAGAGCGGTACGAATGAATCACCTTAATGGCTCATCTGACATCTCTCAATATTATGACTTTTGAAAAACTTCTCTAAAAGACTGATTATGTAACGCTCACACTATTTACCGCCTGGAACAGAATACCTATTTTGTCAAGTCTTCTGAAAACCAAAGGAGTGTAAAAGTCGTGAAAGGCTGAGAGAGAGAGAGAGTTCATGAGGAATTCATCTTTAAAGCCACAATATGGAATATTTGGACCGCTAGATGGCGCACTTTCGAAAACAACAACAAAAGGTGAAGCTAAATGACGTTATGTAGGAGAGTGGAATCATGGGACATGTCGTTTTCACCGTCCAGAGGCGTATGGAGATCGCCCATCATGTTCACGGACGAGGTAATGAATGAATTTTATTTTATGTCATCGTAATGGATTAGCTTGCAAGAAACGTGGAATGTAATGCTACGTTAGCCCGCGACTGATATTGGACTTTGTCAATTGATTTGGTAGCGTAATGCTACACAGTTTTACCTGTTTAAAACAGTCATACAGTCGTCGTTTAAAAAGTAAATTGGAACGAACCCACAGTATTTACAAGTAACGTTATTGGCTACATATTTTTGTGCGACATATACTGTATTTCATAGGGTAACTGCATTCATAACTATTCAAATAATCTGTGCATGAGTATTTCATGTACAATAAAAAATGTGCTTACCTGTCTATTAAAACACATGTGAGAGCGGAGTCTCTGTCCAGTCCAAGTTGGTCGCGAAGCTCTCTCCATTTAGAAAACGCCACGCCGATATTAATCCTTGTTTTATTTCTTTGTTTGTCCATAAGCCTGCTAGCCTCGTTTGGCCTACGTTTACACTTTTTGGGGTTTCCTTTACTCGTAAACGTGATCCATAATAACAGAACAACAGATGCTGCATCCCAGATGCTGTATAACCACTTCCGCATTTGCGTGTTGCCGTAGTTTCTACAACCAGAAACTGAGGGTAGTGCGGAGCACCGGATATTAAGTCACTGATATGCGACAAATACAAGGGATGAGCCATTATTTTAAATAGGAATTTCTCTGGATTTGCACATTATTGGGAACATTTGGGATAATGTAAGTACACAACTGCATGAAATGTATCACACCGTGCAAGTGATTTTTGGATATTTCATAACAAAATTCTTCCATATTGTGGCTTTAAATGGAGAAATGCTTAAAAGCTTGACATGATTTAAACTGCAACTGCTATGAGCTCACTCTTGTTAATAAGAAAATACATGAATCATACTATTGTTAAATGTGTGTGTGTGTGCGTGCGTGCGTGCGTGCGTGCGTGCGCGCGTGCGTGCATGTGCGCGCTTGTGTGTTGCCTGAAATCACACACACCTGGCTGGAATTGTTGAATGTGTGATTAAGACAATAGTGTTAAACAGCCAATGTTTTTTCTTTCATTTAAAAAAAATAAATGTATAAATGCTATTAACCCTGCTGCTTTTCATTTTTTACATTTCAGTTTCATTATTATACGGTAAATAGGGGCAAGTTTTCAGCCTCAGTTCAAAGGGACCCTAAGAAACAGACGTGAACACAAACAACCACCTTTCATCACATTTGTATTTAATAACTGTAATCCAGACTTTCACATTTCCCCAGACTCGATATTTTGTTCTCTCTTAAAAGAGCACCTAGAAACTGCCTGAACATAATGTACGTTTATAAATTTGGGGGGTTATATTAAATATGTTAATTACATTATGATATATACAGCATATGCATATATATGATATATATGCGCATATATGCTTTAGAATAAGGTGCTTCAAAAGGTTCTTCGATTCCATAGAAGAACCTTTTGGTTCTTTGTGGCGAAAAAAAGTATATGTATATTTATTTTATGATGTATGTACTGTAAAACATTCACTATATATATAATTTGGGTTGTTATATGAAATATGTTAATTACATTATGATATATATGTACATACATATTATGATATACTGTATATGTACTGTAAAACAGTCACTATATATACCTTTATATTTATCTATCTATCTGGAGGTCTGGATAAAAATAAATGTGCTTGCTTGCTTGTGCGCCTGTTTTTTAAACAAATAACTGTTTGTCTCGATGCAGTGTTATTCTGTTCATTTCCTTTATTAGCCCATTGTTGTTTTTGCTACTAAATATATTTGAACAGATAGCACTGCATTACTAAAGATTTATACATTCATCACAATCTCATGGCAAATCGTATCTAATTTATGGTGTGGCTAATCCGTATGAACTCACAACATACAAGTACAAATTCATATATATTAGCCACCTTGTGAAACAGTCACTAATTCTTTTGTGAAATCAAGCTAATACATCTTATGTTAAAGCAGTCATTTAACAAAATGTTTAACCTCATGATTTGGGAGATACTATAAGATGCATATTTGATACATGTAATATGTGACGTGTTGTTAACAATGTGTAGTCTGTCCCACTGAGGTGAAATAGATGTGAGCTGTGACCTTGTATATGTATTACTGAGCAGAATCATTCGAGAACTTGCCTGAAAGAGCATTGATATAAATGCACACAGACAATAGTCTAGTCTTTAAACTCTGCACACATAAGTCCGCTAGATGAATACATTGGATTCTAATGATAATTGGTCAGAGGAAAATGTGGATATGAAAATGTAATTCAAACAGATCTCTGCTGCGGTTTAGTTCACGGGAGAGATCAAAGCTCCTTGCCGTGCAGAAGTTCTTCCGATACAGTTGTCTCAAACATCTGCCTGATAATCACATTTCAGTAGTTGTCAAAGGAAGAGCTCTGATGGGGCTCAGCCTAGAGTCAGGTCATTATTACATTCCCATTGTGCTAAATGTTATTTATTGCTGTCAGAGAGCATTAATGTTTAATTCAGCAGTGGAAAATGGGCAGCTCAAACAGTCACAGTCCAATAGGACAAAAGAGCTGACTGAACCAATGCCAAACTGTAGGGGGAGAGAGAAGAAAAGAGAACGCTGGAAAGGCAAACATATGGCAAGGGAGGTCGAGGGAGTGAGCGCGCGATAGAGGTGACGACCAATGGATAATCACTTGGATAATGGTTTAAATTTACATGTGTTGTAAAGGGTAATGATGTAATATAATGTTTATCTTGTCTGAAGAGTTTAATTTCCATAGGCCTGACCCAATACCCCATGACACAATGCATTATAAGACATCTCAAATGAACCTTATAAACAACACAGCAGCTGTGTGCATGCATTAGTGTTAAAGGGGAGAGAGAGAAAGGCCATGATGCATGATTAATTCATTAAGATCTTTAGAGAAAGGCTATCTTTTGGCTAATGACCCTCTTTCAAATTGAAGACGATTTGATGTTTCATCTCTTCATTCCTTATAGTCCCACCCACCTCCAGCAGGATAACAAGCATGTTAAACACCCAACCTTTTCTTTACCAGAATTCTTCTAATTATTGTCTAGGAATAAAATAAAGCCTGTCTAAAAGAAACCTTTGTGCAGCAGGGAGAATAAAAAAAGACACAGTCCTTCTCCTGAAACGCGCTGCTGATGCCGAACACTCTGATGTCTTTTAGCCTGCGTAAAGTTCATTCATTATGTAAGAGCGCATTTATATTCAAGCAGTAGACCTTGAAACCCCGAAACGCACACACACGCACGCACGCACGCACGCACACACACACACAGTAAGATGCACTGATAAATACAGATGTTTATTTTTGAATGTTCACCTCACACTTTTTCTTCACCTCATCCTTACGCTCTTATGATGAAACGCATCGGCAGACTTTAAAGGATGCTTGGTACACCTTTCATGTCAAGCTCAAAGAAAATCCGAGAAAATAATAACGTGAATGTGCTGAATTAATATCATAACCGCTTTAGCTGCGTGGTCCCTCCCACAGTTTGCTTTGATAATGAAATTGATCCCTTTGCAAGTCATGCGCATGTGGCCTTACTCTTATGATGAAAGGAATTTCAATGCGGAATCCGGCTGGTGGTTTAATATCATCAGAAGGAGCGAGCGTGTTTTGTGTGTTTGTTTTTAAAGTGCTCCGGCTGTCCTCTGGTTTTGGTGCTCTCGCAGGGACATGTCAAAACTGTCAAGTCATCATCCACTCAACAAGATCATCATGTATAAATTTTAAAAACGTCTCGCAACTATTAAAAAATCACGCAGAGTTGTGTGCATTAGGACAGAATTGTATAATTCTACAATGAAGGATGAGATAAGAGAGAGAGAGAGAAAGAGAGAACGAGAGAAAGAGAGGGAAACGCAAGGAGTCCAGAGTAGTGAACACACATCGGTGTCTGATAAAGGTGCTTGACATCTTCTAAGCAGTGCAGCCCATTTGTAACCAGGTTACCATCTATCTTTCATCAGTAATTGAGAACATGTAGCCACAGTCGAGAGTGTATCAACAATATAAAATGTTGTTAGCCTTCCATCAAGTCAGCGCAGACAAGAATTAATAGCTGTCATTGAAGAGAGAGAGAGACCCAGAACTGCACAGGACAAGTTTTCCTCTGTGTCAGAGAGCCCAGTTCATTATCACTGCTGTCACACGGGTGCATGTGTGTGTGTGTGTGTGTGTGTGTGAGAGAGAGAGAGAGAGAGAGAGAGAGAGAGTATTCCTTTTCTCAGGTTCATAAATAAAACAGTGAAATTGAATTGTTATAATAGGCAATTTTTTATTTTCAATTGTAAATCAGGGTTACGTTGACATATTGTACAAAAACATTGTATAATCTTGCCCTGCACTTGTGTATATGTGTGTGTGTGTTTATATACTGCATATAAGCAAGACATATACATGTTTACATAAGCTTTTTTGAATATGGTCCCGGCCTTAGTTTGGACTAAACATTCCAGAAGTAAATTCCTCATCCTTAAAAAAGAATAGTTGGCTGTTTGTTTGTCAAGCGTTTGCATTTTGTATGTGTATTATGCTGGATGCTTCTTGTGACTTTAAACAGAGAGTGTTCTTAACTCATTATCCTTCTTAGTTGTCATGGAGGTACAACAGGGAGTGATGTTCCAGGAACTGTGATGGCCATGTAATTTTCTTTTCTCTGTTTAGTCTTTGTAGCAAATATATAGAGTGCTTTAAAAGGTGTTATCTCTCTGAATTACGTACTCTACTATTGCCTGTGTGGAGAACTAAAGTGTTTCACATTTTCAAAGCAAAGTATTGAACAAAGGGAACATGAGGAAAAACACAGTGTTTGAATGTGCTTGCTTTCTTGCTTTAATGAACATTTCAAGACTCATACCTCTCTGAAATTGTGAACATAATATTGAGAGGTGGGAAATACTTGAGAAATTTTACTCTACTCAAGAACATTTATACATTGTGCTTTTTTGGAAAAAATACGTTACTACATTATAAAGCTTATATTATACATACTCCACTACATTTCATAAATAAATATTTAATGTTTTTTTACTTAAGTACATTAAAAACCTTTTTTTATTTTTGAGGAAAATTTTAATGTAGGCTACTTAAGTATTAAATGTATTTTTCAAATGTGGAGTAGAAGGTATGATATAGCCTACGGACAAATTAACCGTACATGTGCCTTATGGTGTGACAGCAAAAATTTAGAAAACAAACTGTTAATAATATATTTATTTTATATTATTAATATTTATAATATATAGCTAAAGAGAAATGTGCCTTCCTTGTTAGTACATTTACAATATTTGTCAACTACCCATATGCTTTATAATGTAGTGAAGTAAAAATTTTCCAAAGTAAAAAAGTAAAATACAGATAATTAAAAACGTACTTGAGAGATAAAAAACTTATGTATTTCCCACCTCTGATAATAATCTGGCTGGATATCACATGCAATACTGTAACTGCAGTTAAACACCACCTGTATTGTAATGAGATCTCTGTGGAGGGATCGCGTTCTTTTCTTTTCCAAACTAACATACTGTACTTGAAGTTTTCAGTCATAAACTGCTCTTTTCAGATCCTGCCACATCATCACGATAGGAGTCAAGTCAGGCCTAGTTCACTTTAAAATGTGCATTTTTCATTTTTATCAGTTATACATTGTCTCTATTTCAGATCATTGTTCTGCTGCAACACCCAGTTATTATGAGCTTAAGATTCAGCACAGAAAGTCAGAAAGTCTGCCTTCGCCTTGCTACTCTTCCATGAAATCAATTTTTGCTCGGCCTCTTTCTTATTGGTGAGTAACGAACACTGACCTTAGCTGATGCTGGAGATGCCTGCAATTCTAAAATAAAGTTTCTCAAAAGTTGTTGAAACTTTATAAACTTTCTGGATGAGGTGCTGCTGTACCCTTAGAGAAACTACAGTTTAGTGTTTAGAGTCCAACGATCTTACATGGGCCATTTGGAAGTACAGGCACATGCCTGTATGTATCTAATTTAAAGAGGGACTCAAGAACAGCAAATACTACAGTACCACCACAAAAGTGTTTCCACATAGGCCCATGTTTCATCAATACTGTTTTTGTTGGTTATCATGTCTTGTCTGTGGCACAAGGATCAGCACCAGATTGTGGAGTTTCCCCATTTTCAAAATCCTAGTTTACCTCTGGCTAGATCTGGCCTGTAAACACATATAACAATTATGGATCTTTTAATCTAGAATGTACATAAATGGGTAAAACAACAAGAGAGAAAGGGTTCACAGTGTGACAGAGAAATGAAAGAATGAGACGTGTTACAGAGACAGCATGACAAAATGTGTAAAAGTGTATGTGTGTGAGTGTGAATGTTTGCTGGATAAGTTGAATGATTACCCAGCTCTGCTTGTGTGTGCTCTAATTACACTGCAGATTAGAGAAGGCAAATTAAACTGCGCAATGCCACCGGCAGTAATGACTGCAGGCAAATTATTGTAATTATGAACAGATTGCTTTACTGTTGATAATTAAAACAACAACACAACTTACTTTACGACTGCATGCCGATGGCTCTCTTAAACTGACACGGTCACTATGCAGCAGGCTGTCTTCAGTCTGTCTAACTCTAGCTCTGTTCTTCAGTGTTTTACATAGTCTCTCAAGCAAACTCACAAGCAACATCTACCACCATTCTCTTCGCTGACCATCCTAAGTGGTCTTTTTCTTCTTCATTAATTAAACATCACTATCCCACATGCTAGGTCCTTATCAAATAAATAGACATGAAATGTGTTTAATATTTTTCGATTATATGATACAGTATAAAGGGTTCGTGCAAGATGCTTGAAGTACTTCATATGACGGCTGCATACGCACTCCGTCTGAATTAAAAGCAATCTACTGGCATTTAAATCAATAAAGCATGCGCCGCTGAAGCGATGTAGTTTTAACGCGTGGGTTTGACAACAAAAGTGTGAACAGAATAGAATAGAATTGAAGTGAAGAGAGACAGAGTTTTCTAAAACAGACTCTATGATCATCATCTTAGTACACCTGCCACAATATTGTCTGACCTCCAGGGTTTCATTTGTAATATACAGCTATTCTCTTCGAGTTCTCTAAGGTGGCAGATTGAACTGGAAATTGATAAAACTACCTTTGTTGCAGTCATTGCATACTTCAGGTACCACACTTTATTTGTGTGCTACAGTTTTGTTTTATTCGTATATTTTGTTTATCTCTGCCTTTTTTAGAATTTAAAGATTAACATAGAATTTCTGTGATAGAGATCTAAAATTATCCTTGAAAATCAAGAAATTGTGCTTGAAAAGTCCTGGAATTTTAGTATACAATGTCTGTATGAACCCTGGATAAGCTCTGCTAACATTTATCTTCAATATTGCAGTTGAAGGCTGCACTGTTACTCCAACAAATACAGTTAAAGACCTCGGCGTTATATTAGACAGCAACCTGTCATTTAAAAATCACATCTCAAATGTCACAAAAACAGCCTTCTTCCACCTTAGAAATGTTGCCAAATTGCGAAATATTTTATGTGTGGCTGACGCAGAGAAGCTTATTCATTAATTTGTGACCTCAAGACTTGACTACTGTAATGCACTACTTGGTGGTTGTCCTGCATCATCAATAAACAAACTACAGTTAGTTCAGAATGCAGCTGCCAGAGTTCTAACCAGGTCCAGAAAATACGATCACATAACCCCAATGTTATCAAACCTTCACTGGTTACCCATTAAGTATCGTATTGACTTTAAAGTTCTTTTAATTACTTATAAAGCCTTAAACGGTTTAGCACCTACCTACATAACAGAGCTTCTAAGACACTACAACCCATCACGCTCTCTAAGATCTCAAAACTCCAGACTTTTGATAACACCTAGAATAACTAAATCCACCAAAGGGGGTAGAGCTTTCTCATACGTAGCACCTAAACTCTGGAATAGCCTCCCCGATACTATTCAAGTGTCAGACACACTCTCCCAATTTAAATATAGATTAAAGACACATCTTTTCAGCCAAGCATTCACTAACACATACATAGCTAATGAACAGCAGCTACGCTAATTATTCTCTTTCTGCCCTCGCCTCGGGATGCCCATCCCGAGGTAGGGAGAGATTCCGCCAGGCCCAGATGAACGTCATATGCCCATCCCCAACTAGAGATTACGCCAGCTACATCAGAAAATCCCGTGCCATCCTCCTGCGAGAGCCTGCGGACTGACTGACCATCCCAGCTCCATCCAAGGCAATTCCATCACCACCTAAGAGAAAAGCGACCATCTGACCAACCCAGCTCAGACAATTCCATCCCCAACCAAGAGCAAAGACATACTACTTGTCACATTAATGCTACATTTACAATACTTGGTATTTAATGCTAAACTTACATCACATGACAGTAGTTTGAAGTTATAGCTGCACTCAGTGACTTTGATTGGAGGTAGCTGGGTGGGTGTTGTGGGGAGTGGGGGGGCTTGTTGGTTGTGGTTTGGGGATTTTCATTTGTAATGACTATGTGGGTCTGGTCTGGTTGGTCTTGTTTTGTGGTCGATGTCGGACAACAGAGGAATAAAGTTAATTATGCCATTACTACTTTTCCTTGGTTGTTCCTCTGTTGTCTGTTGTTGATCGCGGAATGGGACCGGGTTGGACCTGCACGGTTTCGGCGGGTGGGGCTTCCTGGGTCGCGGCTCGTGGGCTCTCCCTGTTCTTCGTGGACGTTGCTCGGTGGCTTTGGTCGGGGTCACTGAGTGCAGCTATGACACGTCAGAGGAGATCTGGCCCTCCCAGCTGAGCCTGGTTTCTGCCGAGGTTTTTTTCCTCCATTTATTCATCATTGGAGTTTGGGTTCCTCGCCACAGCAGTGCATTGTTTTGCTGGCTCACCGGCTTGCTCACCGGGAGACTACATTTATTTATTTATTAGATATGATTTATTAGATATTATTTATTATAATGATCTTGCTTGGTCTATAAACACCATGCACTGTTCTGTGTTTTACCTTTCTGTGTTTTTCTAATTTGCTCCTGTAAAGCTGCTTTGGAACAATGCACATTGTGAAAAGAGCTATATAAATAAAATTGAATTGAATTGAATATGTTCTCATTTTTTGCAGTAATACCATGCATTGTATTGTATTCTTCTCTGTATGTACTCTACGCTTACTTATTTTTGTGATTTTATGTAAAGCTGATTTGAAACAATGCAATATTGGAAAAAACACTGTTGTGTTTTGAGTTATATTTTAGTGTTTTTGTTGCTGTTTAGCCAAGTTTGCAGAGATTCTTATGTATGAAGTACATTACACTATATTGGCAGCATCTCATAAAATTCTACAATTTTTATTGTTAGGTCAGAATTATTGCCATCACCCGAAATCAGGTAGCTACGAATTGTGAATTCTCTGTATGTGCGCCTGTGAAAACACAGTCGAACAATAAAGATCCGAAACAAAGATAATAAAATATTCAAATTGAAATCACACAGGAAATCAGTGGAAATGAAAATGTTTGCGGGTAGTCAATAACAAAAGGAATCTGTTTTTGTTCCTATTGTCAGTCTCTCTCATGTTTGTGTTTGAATAAGACACGTTTCATATGATAACAGATGGTGATTCATTTAATGTTAGCTCCCTGAGCTGTGCGTATGTGTGTATAAAAGAGAGAGAGAGAGAGACAGACAGACAGACAGACAGTGTATGTGAGACAAATTTGACTCATGCATGCCACTGGACTTCTGCTGTTGTAGTACTGTCCCTCATCTGCAGTAGAAAATGAAAGTGTGATGAAATGTAATATCAGCCCCCTTGGGCAACTCAGGGGAGACAAGCAAGTAGAACACAATATATATAATGCATATTACTGCAGTTCAGCACACGCACGCAAACACACACACAGAGTAGAATATGTACACAAACACGGTAAAGGATACTCCAAAATAAACAGTACCCTGCTTGCAAACAAAAACAGATGCACACATACACACACAAGCACACACACACACACACACACACACACGCACGCACGCACGCACGCACGCACGCACGCACGCACGCACGCACGCACGCACGCACACACACACACACACAGTCAGAGCAACATTAACCACGTTTACCTTTTTTTCTGTTATGTCCATGAAATTCACTTATATTTACCATCAGTCTCATTTTCCATCTTCCTAATGGATTTCAATAACAAGCCTTGAACTCCAGAGCCTATGAAAGTGCGGCACACAGCCATGACAAACCCAAATCACTGGATAACATCTATTATTCATTATCTAAGCCATGTTGAAATAAATTGCTTTTCTTCCAGTCAAGGTTGAATGGGAGAGGGGTGGAGGGGGATTGGGGGGAGAGCAAGAATGAGCAGACGAGTAAGAAAAAATTTGTGTGCATGTTGTACAGTACTGAGGACACATTGGATCTGTCAGGGTCTTTGTTATAATGTCAAGCTATAGCTGTATGAGGCTCTTAGCGCTGGTGCTATCAATATTGCTCTGTTCAGCGCTGAATGTGTATGTGTGTGTGTGTGTGTGAGATAACTGTAATGTTTGACAGTGGTGTGATGGGTGTTTTCAGTGTGATCTACTAATGGATACTGAAAAGGAAAAAACTCATCATTTGAATCTATAAGCATTCTTATAATATGAAATATCATGTTCTTATAAAAAATGTGCTTATACATCGTATGTACAGTATATACACAGCCTGATCTCATTGTTTATACGTAGGTATTTGTACGTTAAGTTTGCAAGCACAAAACATACATTTTTGTACATTTTTATTGATGCTGAAACGTGAAATTTGGACGCATATAAAACGTAAAAACTGCTACGTATTTTTAGCTAAAAAACGTAATATTTACAAAGCTTGTATATCATGAAGATATTTGTATCAGTGTGTTTCAATAATAGTATAGATAAGCGATTTATATTTTTAGACCCCTTAACCTACCCCAAACCTAAACCCTAAACCTAATAGTGAATATAAAAAGATATAAAATGTAATAGACAGAAATATGCTGGAAATTTATAATTTTAGTAACAATATACAATTAAAAATATATTTTATAGTCGCAAATCCTACTCCTACCTCTAAACCTAACCATAACTACTTCTTAAAAATATGTACAGTATAAAGAAAAACATGACAGATAAGTGCAATCACAATAATGTATTTATTTCAAAAATACCAAAATAAGTCCAAATGACGATGCGTTGCAGTCACAGTCCTCTCTGGTGGAATACAACAGTTTTGTGTGAGAAACACATCAGTAATAAAGTTTTTTTTTATCGCTGAAAATATCCAGATTATTATCCTGATCCACTCCATGTCCGTGAAAGCGCGCATTTGTCCTACAAACACATCTCAGCAGAAACACGGCATGTCGCAATCTGTGACGAAGCAGATAAGAGCTAATGAGCGTTCGATTTTCTCTGCCGTAAAACCTGTCGTAAAGCTTCTTGATGGCGCTGGCGGCAATTTTTGAATTGTGTATTGTAACGAGCGTGCGTCCGCGCCGGTGTTTCTGGCTGCTAAAGGTGGCTGCTCAGGATGGAGATGAAGATCGCCAAATAAAGGCTTGGATTTGGTTCCTCGCAGTCCAGTGAATTCTGAAGATATGGATTACATCTGACGAATAAAATTCCTTTTGTAATTATTTTGCGTTTTTGGTGTATTTTATGGTTCTACTGCCAGGGCATGATGGAGAAAACGCCTTTGTGTTCCATGGCAAACAAAGCAAAGATTACATGATACGTAATGGTTAAACGATTGCATAAATGTTATTCATTTTAAGAGTTTAAAGTCTTGTTTCTTCTAAACGAGTTGGCAGCAGAAATCACAGAACTGAAATCATTTCATAATAAGTAAACTTTGAATGCAATTGAAAACATAATGCCACTGATAGGCCTATGACAAATAAATACAATATAATAAATGTTAATGCAGCGATTAAGACTGTAAAGTTGTTCATACGTAAATTACTAACGTCTTATGTGTCGTCAATACGTCTGTCACGGTCCCACCGTCTTGTTTATGAAATTCTAGTCGTGTGGTGGGATCGGGGCAGAGTTCTTGGGTTTTATGTGGGAAGGCCATGAGATGTTTATGTTTTTACCTCTCATGTGTTTTTCCAGTGTCTCGTCTCTGTTCCCGCCATCTCGTTTCCTCGTTATCCTTCCCTGAGTGTTTAATGTCCCACACCTGCCCCATGTAATTATCCCTCGTTTGTCTCTCCCTATTTATACCCTCCTGTTTCTTTGTCTTGTGCTGTTGGATTGTACTCTGTTCTCCGTCGTGTATATGCATCATGCCAGTCATTGTTCCTGTGGTCCTGTGTTGTTGTGTTAAGATCCCTGTCCAGTCCAGTCCAGTCCAGTCCAGTCTTAGTAAGTGTTTTGTTTAGGTTGTCTAAGTCATGTTAAGTCAAGTGTTATGTTAGTTTAGTCTAGTCTAGTTTATTTTTCCTGTCTCGTTTTTTACCCCCTCGTGGGTGTTTTGTTTCAGTTTTGTCTATTGTTCAATAAATATATTCCGTTTACCCCTTCATTGCCTTTGCCTGCCTGCATCTGGGTTCTTCCTCTTGTTGCATCTGACAGAATCCACGAACCATCTACGAACCCAGCAGGTATGGACAGTTCCCTGCGAGCCCGCCAGACCCGGTTATTGTTCGGGCTTCGCCAGGAGATCGGGGGGTACGGGAGTTTGCCCGTACCTTCCTGGATGGGCGGCAGAGACGGGGTTCGGTGAGAAGGATCTTACCGTAATTTTTAACAGCTGTCTCACCGAACCCCTCAAGCCCAGCGAGATGAGGATGCTGAGTCCCCTGTACTTTGGTGACATGCTCAGGTACGTGGTCAACCGGGAGAACCATGGCCCACTACGCCATCCTGGGTATCCTCTCCGCTGGCTACTGTCCCGGAAGACCTCGTCCTGGCCACCGTGACCTTGGGGGACTCAGCTCCGCCCACCTCCAGCTCCGCGATCCATCTCCACCTCCACGACCCTCCGTGGCAAGCGAGGAAGGAGGGCGTCCGGGGAGGTGTCTACAGACCCTCCGGTGCGGAGCTAGCCACGCCCTCCACTGCTGCCTCGCAGCCGACCACAGGCCCTGCGGTTCGTTGAGAGAAGAAGAGGCAGCGAGGGGCGCGGTCCCAGCGTGGCTCCAACCAGTCCGGTGATCCAGCCGGCGTCCAGTCCGGTGTCAGCCGGCGTCCAGTCCGAGTGTCCAGCCGGCGTCCAGTCCGGTGAGTCCAGCCGGCGTCCAGTCCGGTGATCCAGCCGGCGTCCAGTCCGGTGATCCAGCCGGCGTCCAGTCCGGTGATCCAGCCGGCGTCCAGTCCGGTGATCCAGCCGGCGTCCAGTCCGGTGATCCAGCCGGGTCCGTCCGGTGATCCAGCCGGCGTCCAGTCCGGTGATCCAGCCGGCGTCCAGTCCGGTGATCCAGCCGGCGTCCAGTCCGGTGATCCAGCCGGCGTCCAGTCCGGTGATCCAGCCGGCTCCAGTCCGGTGATCCAGCCGGCGTCCAGTCCGGTGATCCAGCCGGCGTCCAGTCCGTGATCCAGCCGGCGTCCAGTCCGGTGATCCAGCCGGCGTCCAGTCCGGTGATCCAGCCGGCGTCCAGTCCGGTGATCCAGCCGGCGTCCAGTCCGGTGATCCACCGCCTCCAGCCGGCGTCAGCCCTGTCCAGCCGGCCTTCCAGCCGGCGTCAAGCCCTCCAGCCGGCCTTCCAGCCGGCGTCAAGCCCTGTCCAGCGGCTTCCAGCCGGCGTCAAGCCCTGTCCAGCCGGCCTTCCAGCCGGCGTCAAGCCCTTTCCAGCCGGCCTTCCAGCCGGTCCCTGGGAGACTCCCAGGGTCAAAGACTGTCCCTCCCAGGACTTATCCTAAGTCCCCTAGGACTCAGCGCCCTCGAGCGCAGCCGGGGACTGGGACTATTCCCCACCCCCATGGACTGCCCCCTATGAGCCCTTGTTTTGCCCCACCCCCTCCCATGTTTGTTGTTTTTGTTGTCCCACCCCAGTCCTGTGGTCTTGTTGTCATGTCTGCCCCTTGTCTTGTTCACCATGTTTGTCTGGTTTTTGTCTTTGGTCCAGTCTGTCAGGTCTTGTTAGTCACCCCTTGGTGAACACCTGGAGGTGTTCATTAAGGGGGGGCTCTGTCACGGTCCCACCGTCTTGTTTATGAAATTCTAGTCGTGTGGTGGGATCGGGGCAGAGTTCTTGGGTTTTATGTGGGAAGGCCATGAGATGTTTATGTTTTTACCTCTCATGTGTTTTTCCAGTGTCTCGTCTCTGTTCCCGCCATCTCGTTTCCTCGTTATCCTTCCCTGAGTGTTTAATGTCCCACACCTGCCCCATGTAATTATCCCTCGTTTGTCTCTCCCTATTTATACCCTCATGTTTCTTTGTCTTGTGCTGTTGGATTGTACTCTGTTCTACGTCGTGTATATGCATCATGCCAGTCATTGTTCCTGTGGTCCTGTGTTGTTGTTAAGATCCCTGTCCAGTCCAGTCCAGTCTTAGTAAGTGTTTTGTTTAGGTTGTCTAAGTCATGTTAAGTCAAGTGTTATGTTAGTTTAGTCTAGTCTAGTTTATTTTTCCTGTCTCGTTTTTTACCCCCTCGTGGGTGTTTTGTTTCAGTTTTGTCTATTGTTCAATAAATATATTCCGTTTACCCCTTCATTGCCTTTGCCTGCCTGCATCTGGGTTCTTCCTCTGTGATCCGTGACAACGTCAGTATTGTGCGTTTAGATGCTGTAAATACCTCAGTGTTTTGCGTTTTATTGTTTGTACAAACTAAGTAAATATACGTTTTGTAGAACCACATTTTACGCAAAATACATACGAATTCTCATGAGATCACGTTGTTGCAGATATACACAATGCCTTAAGCATTTTTTGATGCCCAGTGTTAATTTGAATATGGAAATGCGCTATTGTCCATTAGCAGGTGATAGGTGTTCTTGTGTTCCTTTCTTGCACCCTCGTAGCTATGATAAAGGCTAATGGATATGAATTCGGCTGGCATCGCTAATGTATTAAAACAGATGGTAGCACACCTACACCGCATTAGTCAACTGCTCTTTTGTTGTCACAAATATTATAGAAAGCACAGTTTGGTGGGCTAACTCGAGAAGCTGTTTTAAGTTTGCCTATAGTGGTGTGGTACTTTGTACCTGGAGGTTAAACACTTTTCATGTTAAACTCACTTACGAGGAAAAACTGCATGATATTGTACTCCATTGAAGTGGTAATTGGTAATTATCAAAAGTACTGTATAAAGACATCCAGATCCCTTGATACAGCATACAGTACACAAAAATACACACTCCTACACATAAGCACATCACAGCTTTTATAATAATGTGTTAATTAATAACAGGACTATCTGGCTTAACAGTTTCCTCAACTCACTCACTTGTGAATATTTGCACAGCTCTGATTTGTCTGTGTGAAGGCAGGTGTTTGCGAAGGAGTATGTGAGCATGTGTCTGCTTCTGCCTCCCTCATGTTACAGGTTGCTATGGATACAGTTTTTGACAGGCCCTCTTCAAATGCTTAGTTCGATACTCTGTGTCCACAGAGAGCAGTTCTTTGATCACAGTTCACATAAGTGATCTTAAAAATCAGGGCAAGGGATGCTAGTTTAAAGACAAGAGAGAAAAATCCTTTGGCTGACAGTGTTTGGATGAGAGTGTCTTTTTATGTGAGCATAACAAATAACTCGGGCACTTAGGATAAAATGGTTGAAGCTCTGCATTTCCCAGTGTTATATGTTGTTTGTATCTATATGTTATATATGTATAGATTTTATATATAAAATATTTTTGTAGTTAAATCAAATAGAAATGTGAAAAATGATGTCCATGTCAATAATAACCCAATCAAACATTATGTCTATTCACACCAAACCATACCACATAGCTACCTACTGTATATGGCATTTTAGTGAACATTTAGATCTCCAGGTTTAAAAGGTAACATGAATAAACAATCTATACCTCTTAGTCTTGCTTAAAAAATGGAAGAGAGAGAAAAAGAGAATTGTTTTAAACATGTTAGATAATGTCTGTGACATGGCTGCATGGGTTGTTTGATTATTGATTGTTCTTATACATGAGCATTGACGATGAAGTAAATTAAATGGCTTCCCAATCAATTATCTTTTCTTTAAACTCTAAAGGAATTGCCAATTTTATCTTGATGCTTTTCTGCATGTGGCCTTTGAGATTTACTGTGTGAGCCAATCAAAATCAATAAAGCCAAGCTGGAGTTAACTGACTAGTGAACCTTGTTTTTGGATTTACGATCAATTTAGGAAATCCTTAAAACCAAAACACCAGCCTATTAAAGCATCTGTTAGATAGGATGTACTGCAAAAGCTGATGCATATACAAAACTATGATTTTATGCATATTTATGTTATAAAATGTTTTGAGTCTCATAAAGACTTTTTGCAAGTTTTTGTACAGTACTTCGAAGATTCAAACATGTCAGTATTTGCTTTTATAGTTCAATAGCATATGGTTCAATCGCTTTTTTGAGATCAGTAGCAAGATTTGCTGTAAATGTGACTTCTCCCCAAACCCCAACACCAAAATGAGTTCAGACATGCGGAATACAAAAGGATGAGAAAAACATAGCTTGACAGATTTGATGGGTATATGCTTTGATTAAAATATCAAAACACCACACACAAACACATTGAAAACAGAAGAGAAACAGAAAAAAGATAAACAGAGAGAGCGAGCACCTGCAAACATCATTGACAGTGATGATTTGTTTCATAAATCCACTGCATTTCATTAGACTTCTATCTGACATCATACATCCCTCTGTTCTCTGGAATTTGGCTAAGGGCCTTAAAAAAGGGAATAAAAAGCCTTTGAAGCAAAACTGCTTCTTGTTCTTATAGACAATGTCCTCTGTGTTTACTGTTAGAAAATATACAATGCTAACAGTTTCTTCTACTGTCATCTGCTCTGTTTATTAACCAGAAAGCCTCTTTCTATTAACCCCATTATATTAGTATTATCAGAAAATCAATTTTCAGCCAACAGCAGGATAAAGTCATGTTCGCAAATTAACATTCATTAAATGTCTGGTTGCTTCTTCCTTTTTGTTTTACACTGTGCTTTTATATAATTTTATGACGGAATGTTGATCATCCATAATCAGGTAAGAGTCGGGTAAGAGGGAGGTTAATGTAAAGAAACGGCAAATTTTTGAAGTAATATGAAAATGGTAGCCAACAGTAATAGCATTTTTAAAGTAAAAATTTGAATAACATCCTTCTAAAGCCATGTGAATTTGTCTTTCATCATTCCACAATCAACAGCAGTGAATGATGAGGGAGTGAATGATCAGCGCTCTCCTCCACCTTCAATACCACGGCTGAGGTGAGACCCTTGAGCAAGACACCGATCCCCCCAACTGCTCCCCGGGCGCCGCAGCAATGGCTGCTCACTGCTGTGGGTGTCTGTGTGTTGCTCACTGCTGTGTGTGTGCACTTGGATGGGTTAAATGCAGGGCACAAATTCCGAGTATGGAACAGTATATTTGGCCTCACATCACATCACTTTAATCACTTTAAGTTCGTAATTTTAGTAATTACATGCATGCGTGGATATCAGTAAGTGGACGGATTGATCACTGGTGGAATAGAACACACAATACAAGAGAGAAAAGTCTGTAAGTTCGATGTCAGATGGTTTAGGCCCCAGAGGATGCTTTTTTTCCTCCACTTTAATTAACCTTTCATTCATGTCTTTAAACCTTTTGTGACTAGGAACAAAAAGAATGACTGAGCTTGTATTCCCATGCAATCTGGACTAAAATAACTAAAGAACAGTACAGGGCTAAAAGCCCCCTGAAGATTATTTTTCTATTTTAAAGTAAAAGACCAAAATATATATAAGATCAAAATATATATAGTAAAAGGAAATTTAAAAAATATTAAAATTAACAGTAATGATATGTAGTAAGATGTTTATCACTATGTACGCATTGCTATTGAAACTTACTTGTGATGTTTTTGAGAATTATTTAATTAAAAAAACTTATATTAATAGAGTTTTTCATGTTAGTTCATGGTGCATTAAAGGGTAATCGATTTCTGCTTCCAGATAAACAATAATGCTCAAAACTGCTCAGTTACACAGCTAACACAACAATGCTCTTTATACAGTCTTTTTAATGCCCGATTGCTCTCTTCCCTCTGTCAAAATGAGCGGACACGCCCCTTACTGCTGATTGGCTACAAGTTTGTTTTGGTACTCGGCCCAACTCAGTTTTCACAAGCATTTTTGAAAAAGGCTAACCCTGCCTTTAATTAGTGCTTACAGACACAACGTTTGATTTTTAAAATGTATTCGTAAATGCTGAAATTATCGTGAACTAAGATTAATAAATGCTGTAGAAAGATTGTTCGTTGATGCTAAAGCATTAACTAATTGTTGACAAATACAATCTTGTTGTAAAGTGTTACCGATCTAACAACATACTGTTTAATTAATAATTTTACCACTTTTATAAGAAGTTTTAATATTTATTTGGAATGTATCGGTTATGTTGTACAGTACGGTATAAATTGTGGTGCTAAAACATTTTGAAACATAAGTTATTGATAAGTAAATTGTTAAAGTAATAATTAAACTAGTTCACTTTCTGTCGGTCTCTCGACATTGTGTCGAACCGACAGATGGGGTTCGTCCCTGAGAACCAATCGTTACCGACTACTTAGAAAAGGCCAATGAAAATTGGCAAATGAAATTTGCATGCCGGACTCCGCCCCGGAAATCCGGGTATTAAAGGGAGACGGCGTGCATCATTCATTCACCTTTTGTTCTTCGGAGCCTTCGGTTATGAAGATCTTCTCTTGCTACTTAGCAAAAAACTTCAATTGCCGGTTATACGACGTGGTGCAGCGGACTGTCCCTTCCTGCAGCAACTTCCCCTGGGCGTCTCAGCGGTTCCAGAGGTGTTCGAGCCTGCAGACGGTGACTCACCGTCTGCATTCTAAAAAAGCTAATTTCTCCAGCGCGGCATGTCCCGCTGTTCTCGTGGGTGCGGTGTCCTCATAGAGGAAGGGGACAAGCACAATGTCTGTATCAAGTGTTTGGGGATCCAACACGCTGAGGCAGCCTTAGTGGACTCATCTTGCCCACAATGCGGACAGAAGGTCATAGAGACGTTGCGGTCACGGGTGGCTGTCTTCTCCTGAGAACCAGCCACCACCTCGCAGGCTTCCCGGGCTGTGACGAGGATGGCTAAGGCCATTCCGTCTGCCAAAGCGTGCGGCGAGGGTGATATTGGGGTTTCTGCGAGCGCTAATCCGTCAGCCAAGTGCTCGCGGACCGCTCGCACCCCGTCTCGCTCGCCTCACCGTTCCCTAGCAGGCGGTGCCACACCGTCAGCGTCCTCCGTCACGTATTCGGACACGATGCGTGATGATGATGAGATGTCTATCGCAGCATCGGAGAGCGAATTGCTGGCATCCGATCCTGACGACTCTTTGCAGCTCCCCCCCAAGGGGGGGGCGAGCTCAGGAGGAGGCGGATGTCGAGATGTCGGCCATGCTTTCCCGGGCCGCCGTGTGCATTGGGTTAGAGTGCACTCCGGTGCCTCTCCCCCAGCGCTCAGGGTTGGACACATGGTTCTTGGGCTATGAGCGCGACTCCAAGCCGCGCCCAACCCCGGTTCCGTTCTTCCCGGAAGTGCATGAGGAACTGACGAAGACGTGGAACACCCCTTTCTTGGCACGTACACGTCAAACCGGTTCCGTCGCTCTCTCTTCCCTCGATGGTGGGGCAGCTAAGGGTTATGTCGACGTGCCCCAGGTGGAACGTGCAGTCGCTGTGCACCTGTGCCCGCAGGCGGCGTCCACCTGGAGAGGTCAACTGAATCTCCCGTCCAAGGCGTGTAGGACTTCGGCATCGCTGGTGTCGAAGGCCTACGCTGCTGCGGGCCAAGCTGCCTCCTCTCTCCACGCCATGGCCATCCTGCAGGTCCACCAGGCCAAGGAGTTGAAAGAGATCTACGAGGGTAAGACAGACCCAGGGTTAATGCAGGAACTCCGCACCGCCACCGACCTCGCTCTAAGGAAGACCAAGGTGACCGCGCGGGCCCTGGGTCGAGCGATGTTCACCATGGTGGTCCAGGAGAAGCACCTCTGGCTCAATGTTGCGCAGATGAGCGACGCAGAGAAAGTCCGCTTTCTCGACGCGCCCATTGCGCAGGGTAGGCTGTTTGGTGACACTGTAGAGGACTTCGCTCAGCAGTTCTCGACAGTGAAGAAGCAGACGGAGGCGATTAGCCACATCCTACCCCGCCGGGACTCGGCCGCCCACAGGCCTTCGAGATCCCGTGCGGCCTCTGCTCCCCAGCAGCCCCGGCCCTCTTCGAAGCCAGCTCCGGTTCCAGCGCTCCCTACCCAGGCGGCACCCCGGAAAAGGGTGTCGAAGGGGAGACCACCACCCCGTCAGCAACCTTCGAGGAAGAAGCGACCCTGACGGGAAGACCCCAGGGATGTTAACACCAT